>NW_028317874.1:1397368-1552631 GCF_062004578.1 Staurois parvus
TATTCTGCGTTGCAATCTTTCATCAATTTTCCTCATCCGTCCACGACCAGGGAGATTAGCTACAGTGCCATGGGTTGCAAACTTCTTGATAATGTTGCGCACTGTGGACAAAGGCAAATCTAGTTCTCTGGAGATGGACTTGTAACCTTGAGATTGTTGATATTTTGCCACAATTTTGGTTCTCAGGTCCTCAGACAGTTCTCGTCTCCTCTTTCTGTTGTCCATGCTTAGTGTGGCACAGACAGACACACAATGCAAAGGTTAAGTGAACGTCTCTCCTTTTTATCTGCTTTCAGGTGTGATTTCTATATTGCCCACACCTGTTACTTGCCCCAGGTGAGTTTACAGGAGCATCACATGCTTGTAACATTCTTATTTATCCGCAGTTGTGAAAGGGTGCCAATACTTTTGTCCAGCCCATTTTTGGAGGTTTGTGTGACATTATGTCGAATTTGCTTTCTTTCCTCCCTTTTTTTGTTTTGTCCCAATACACACAAAGGGAATAAACATGTGTATAGCAAAACATGTGTTAATGCAATACGTTTCGTGAGAAATACATGATTTCCTGGAGAAATATCAAGGGTGCCAACAATTTCGGCCATGACTGTATATACACATACATACACACACTGTGTATTATATCCTTATAGAGCCACTTTTGTTGAGAAAAAAACATTTCCCTCTGGGTGATCTATTTAAATTGTAAGGATTTTAACAAACTTTGTTTCGGATTCATACCTTTTGTTTTCTGAAGAAATAGCTGTTTGTGTGAAACGTGAATGAGAGCTACTTTATAATGATCAATTTGCTGTTGCACTTGCAGGATTCTAAAGAGGAAAGTGACCGGGTCTGAATGCCCTTAGATATGATTTCCCATGGGGAATATCTTGTTAAAAATGATATTTTTATTGCAGGGTATGCCCAAAATCTGACTTGTATCTTAGTGCAGGCTTCTGGGAAAATTAGTAAGCCAATCACACAAGCATCTGTGTACAGAAGGCATCCAGGCAGCCTTATTGCATTCTACAGAAAATTACAGCGCTGCAGACTTGCGTAGCAACTGTATACACCAAATTTAATATTTTTTTATTTGCAAATTTTCTTCCCATGAAAGTAGAGTTACCCTTTAAACATGTCCATATTATTCTATTATTATTATACAGTATTTATATAGCGCTAAAAGGTTTGCTCAGCGCTGTACATTATAGTGAGGGACAGAACATGAGACAATACAGTAACAAGACAAAACACAAGGGATTCAAGGGCCCTGCTTTTTTGAGTTTACAATCTAGGAATATCTTTTTATGTGGCAACACTGAAGAAATGACACTTTGCTACAATGTAAAGTAGTGAGTGTACAGCTTGTATAACAGTGTAACTTTTGCTGTCCCCTCCAAATACCTCAACACACAGCCATTAATGTCTAAACCACTGGCAACAAAAGTGAGTACACCCCTAAGTGAAAATGTCCAAATTGGGCCCAATTAGCCATTTTCCCTCCCCGGTGTCATGTGACTCGTTAGTGTTACAAGGTCTCAGGTGTGAATGGGGACCAGGTGTGTTAAATTTGGTGTTATCACTCTCACTCTCTCATACTGGTCACTGGAAGTTCAACATTGCACCTCATGGCAAAGAACTCTCTGAGGATCTGAAAAAAAGAATTGTTGCTCTACATAAAGATGGCCTAGGCTATAAGAAATTTTCCAAGACCCTGAAAATGAGCTGCAGCATGGTGGTCAAGACCATACAGCAGTTTAACAGGACAAGTTTCACTCAGAACATCCTCAAATGGAAGGTGGAGGAGAGCAAAGTCTCTAACATCCACCAGCTCTGTGATGTCGTCATGGAGGAGTGTAAGAGGACTCCAGTGGCAACCTGTAAAGCTCTGGTGAACTCCATGCCTAAGAGGGTTAAGGAGGTGCTGGAAAATAATGGTGGCCACACAAAATATTGACACTTTGGGACCAATCTTGAAATTTTCACTTAGGGGTGTACTCACTTTTTGTTGTCAGCGGTTTAGACATTAATGGCTGTGTGTTGAGTTATTTTGAGAGGACAGCAAACTTACACTGTTATACGAGCTGTACACTCACTACTTTACATTGTAGTAAAGTGTAATTTCTTCAGTGTTGTCTCATGAAAAGATATAATAAACTATTTACAAAAATATGAGGGGTGTACTCACTTCTGTGAGATACTGTAGATGTACACAGTCATGGCCAAACATATTGGAACCCCTGCATTTCTACCAGATAATGCACCACTTCACCCAGAAAATTGTTGCAATTACAAATGTTTAGGCATTCTCATGTTTATTTGTTTTGTTTGTATTGGTATGACACAAAAAAATGAGGAGCAAAAAGACAAATCTGACACATTCCACACAAACCCCCAAAAATGGACTGGACAAAATTATTGTCACCTTCAAATTAATATTTGTTAGCACACCCTTTGGAAAAATAACTGAAATCAATTGGTTCCTGTAACCATCAATGAGTTTCTTACACCTTTCTACTGGAAGTTTGGACCACTCTTCTTTTGCCAACTGTTCCAGGTCGCTCAGATTGGAAGGTTCTTTTTCCAAACTGCTGTTCTGAGATCTCTTCACAGGTGCACTATGGGATGGAAATCTGGCCAACTTAAAGTAGAGAAAAAGACAAACTATAACTATTATTAGTTATAATAGTTCCCCCCTACTCCTACCTATCCTTCCTAACCTGTATAAAAAAAGATCTGTGTACTACCCTGTTCTGGTAATGTGATCCCACAGCTCCAGTTCCCCTGTATCAGGGACTGTAGGGACAAGGGAGCCTATGGGTGATGTCATGGCCCCCAGGAATTCACATCCTTTACTGAGCACTCCCTGAGCTAGAGCTGCAGGATCACATGACTGCATTAGAGACAAGTGAAAAGAGATAAGTACATAGATCTTTTTTACACAGGTTAGGTAGGATAGCTAAAATGAGGGAACATTGTTTAAGAATAGTTATAGTTAGGGTTTTTCCACTTGCAAACATGTCATACTTACCTTGCCACTTGCTATGGGTCTGCCTGCTCCTGAGCCACACTGTGAGTTTCCATTGACACACACAGTGCAGTTCAGCCCCATCCCCTGTTCCCTCTTCACTGACTGTGATTAACAGCATCAGGAGCCAATGGCTCTCACTGTTGCCTCTCTGTCTAGTTCTCTGTCTGCTGCTCTTGGACATAGCTGTCAAGTTCCTCATTGGTGATCGTGACGTGCAGAGGAAGGCCTTTCGTACAGCTCTGGCTCATAGACCACTCAAGGTAGAACAGTAACCACTAGAGCATAGCAGGTTATGAGTGCCTGACCAGTTCAGTAGTCTGCATGGCTGTAGCTAGTCCTTGCTGGATGGATGACAGGAATAAAACAGCTGGCTGTAAGCAGATGTCACAGCAGAGCAGGCTGGCAGCAGGTGGTACAGCAGAGCAAGCTGAGAGCAGGCAGGCTGGCAGCAGGTGGCACAGCAGAGCAGGCTGGTAGCAGGCAGGCTGGCAGCAGGTGGATGACACTGCAGAGCAGGCTGGTAGCAGGCAGGCTGGCAGCAGGTGGCACAGCAGAGCAGGCTGGTAGCAGGCAGACTGGCAGCAGGTGGATGACACAGCAGAGCAGGATGATAGCAGGCAGGCTGGCAGCAGGTGGCACAGCAGAGCAGGCAGGTAGCAGGCAGGCTGGCAGCAGGTGGATGACACAGCAGAGCAGGCTGGTAGCAGGCAGGCTGGTAGCAGGTGGCACAGCAGAGCAGGCTGGTAGCAGGCAGACTGGCAGCAGGTGGCACAGCAGAGCAGGCTGGTAGCAGGCAGGAAGGCAGCAGGTGAATGACACAGCAGAGCAGGATGATAGCAGGCAGGCTGGCAGGCAGCAGGTGGCACAGCAGAGCAGGCTGGTAGCAGGCAGGCTGGCAGCAGGTGGATGACACAGCAGAGCAGGCTGGTAGCAGGCAGGCTGGCAGCAGGTGGCACAGCAGAGCTGGCTGGTAGCAAGCAGACTGGCAGCAGGTGGCACAGCAGAGCAGGCTGCTAGCAGGCAGGCTGGCAGCAGGTGGATGACACAGTAGAGCAGGCTGATAGCAGGCAAGCTGGCAGCAGGTGGCACAGCAGAGCAGGCTGATAGCAGGCAGGCAGGCAGCAGGTGGCACAGCAGAGCAGGCTGGTAGCAGGCAGGCTGGCAGCAGGTGAATGACACAGCACAGCAGGCTGGTAGCAGGCAGGCTGGCAGCAGGTGGATGACACAGCAGAGCAGGCTGGTAGCAGGCAGGCTGGCAGCAGGTGGATGACACAGCAGAAAAGGCTGGTAGCAGGCAGGCTGGCAGCAGGTGGATGACACAGCAGAGCAGGATGATAGCAGGCAGGCTGGCAGCAGGAGGCACAGCAGAGCAGGCTGATAGCAGGCAGGATGGCAGCAGGTGGCACAGCAGAGCAGGCTGGTAGCAGGCAGACTGGCAGCAGGTGGCTGGCACAGCAGGCCTGTAGCAAGCAGGCTGGCAGCAGGTGAATGGCATAGCAGACCAGACTGGTAGCAGGCAGGATGGCAGCAGGTGGCACAGCAGAGCAGGTTGGTAGCAGGCAGGCTGGCAGCAGGTGGATGACACAGCAGAGCAGGCTGGTAGCAGGCAGGCTGGCATCAGGTGGCTGGCACAGCAGGCCTGTAGCAAGCAGGCTGGCAGCAGGTGGATGGCATAGCAGAGCAGACTGGTAGCAGGCAGGATGGCAGCAGGTGGCACAGCAGAGCAGGCTGGTAGCAGGCAGGCTGGCAGCAGGTGGCACAGCAGAGCAGGCTGGTAGCAGGCAGGCTGGCAGCAGGTGGCTGGCACAGCAGGCCTGTAGCAAGCAGGCTGGCAGCAGGTGGATGGCATAGCAGAGCAGACTGGTAAGAGGCAGGCTGGCAACGCTGGATGCAGGATCAGACAAGCCAGGCCAGTAACAGATGGGCAGATCAGGCATAAACGGCAGACAGAAGAGAAGTCAGGTCACAGGCCAATGTCAGCAACAGGGAAGGCAGATCAGGTTGGTACAGAAGGCAGAGGCAGATTCCAGGAAGCAAGCCGAGGCCAGTGCAGGTAGCATTCAAGAGAGGTCAGGACAAGCCAAGTTAATCACGGGTATCACATATAAGAACAGGCACAGGAATACAGGGTCAGACAGCACTGGCTCACAGAACTGATGAGTTTAAATAGTCCAATTGGTGCCAACACTAGTGGCAGGGCGCCACAGGTGCGCAAATGCACAAACTCAACTGCATATGAAAGATGGGCACTAGCATTCTGTTCTGCGCACAGAAAGACGGGCACCTGCATATCTGTGCTTGTGCAACCATGTATGTCTATAAGCTTCAGCTGTACTATGGTTAGTACCTTCCGGACAATAGCACTGGATCAAGATAGGGCTCAGGAAAATATAAAATGGAAGGCTGGGGAGGGAGCTGCACTCACAAAGTAAATGCATTTAAGTAAAAAACCTTCAGCCTTTAGAACCATTTTAAGTGTAATGTGATGACCGTGTCATGTGCTTCTCACAATGATGTTATGTCTGTGCATTCAGGCCAAGCACGGCAAGGATTTTTGCACTACATAATAACACAGAATAAGCACAGGTTACATAATACCTCGAACATTTTTTAAAATAAATGTAACAGCCTTTATATAATTTTGAAAATACTGTTTTGAAAGCTAGATGTGAAATTCTTTTCTATTTCATTTCAAAATAACAGTTTTGTCTAGGAAATGACACCTTTTGCTTCATTTTAACCTTTTGTACAAATGTATTCTTTGATTTCGGGGCTCCAGGATTCTGTTCAGCATGAAGATATACATGTGATTGCTGGATGATAAAAAGTGGCAGTTATACGTTGCTTATGTAAGCAACAGCGGCTCCATGGGCTGCATTGTTCCCAGCAGCCTCTATCAGTGAAAAGGTTGCAGTGTTCTATTTGTGCAGGTCACCGATGGGTGACACTGATATTTATCATTTGTGATCTGAAACTGTGGAACTCTCACAGTAGCGTGATTGCTTCACTGAGTGAGCTATTAAGAGCTAAGCATTCCATCTGCTAAAACAGTATACCCACCATGGAGACTACAGTACGTTAATGGAAATAAACTATTGATTGAAAATTAAAAGGGTTTTAATAATAAGATAGAAGTAATTTAATTGAGAGCAAACAGAACACTCAGTGTAAATGTATTTTCTCAGTTGTAATTAAATGTCTTTGGGAATTTAAAACCAACGTCTGCATAGCCGCCAAGGACAACATAGCTAACATTATACAATTAAAATAGAAAAAAATGTGAAATAACTTTTTTTATCTAAAGCATTTGGCAAAGTTCAGCAGTGGAGTTTAAAAAAATGTTTGACATTCACATTATTTAATTGGCTGTAAGTATTTAATTCACCCAAATGGGAAGCACTTGTGATAAACACCCTACAGCGGCTGGCAGAACAGAACAAGAAAGGTTAAAGTTTAAAGTGTAGGTAAACCCTAGCAATGAACATTTCTGTTTGCTTCCTCTTGATCTATTAAATGTACCTTTACCCTGGGTTCACACTGATGCAGTGCGGCACATCGCATGTAATTCGCACAGAAACCGCACCGCATTCCTGTGCAAATCACATGCGATTTCTGTGAGGTATACATTTTATATGGCTCAAATCGCACCGCATCCACACCAAAAAAAATGCAGGACCCTTTTTTAGTCCACACCAGAATCAGATTGCATGGGTGTTCACACCCAATGCAATTCGATTTTGAACATCGCACCGCGTTTTGTGAACTGATTTCAGGGTGTTTTTAACTTAAAATGCACACCTGCAGTGGTTCGTAAGAACAGGGTGCGATTATGATGCGATGTGGAAATCGCACAGAAATCGGTGCGAACTCCACACTACATCAATGTGAACCCAGACTGATAAGCATTTTATTATAGCTGTTCAATAAGTGCAAAAATGCTTGTGTTGGCTTAAAAATAAGTTAGCATTCATCCCAGCTATCTCTGTGAGCTACAGGACACTCCCCTTGTTATGGAGTAGAGAGGGGATCTTTCTCTAGTTCTTTCCTAAAGTGGCAATGTCGCTGCTCCAGAGATACAGAACTGTGCGTAAAGTCCCGGTTACACGTTGAGAATATTGGACAAATGATTGTCCTTTTTTTTTTGCATGCTAGTCTCATATCAAAAGTGAAGAGGTTTCTAAAGTAATGAAAGTTCTTGCATGACAGCATAAAAATTCGAAAGTGATGTCATGTATTTGTATTGTATTTTTGGACAAAAACTGTACTGGTTAAACAAAAAACGTACGATCTGGTATTGTACGACAACATTTTTTGGGCTTGTCCCTTCAAGTAATTTCAGATAATTGCTGGGTGCTAATGATCAGATTATTGTACAATCGCTTTGAAAGCGGCATTTTCCGTACGGTTTTCTGATTGTGAATTATGGGGCTTAAGTGTTGTCACCCTCGATAGGAAGTGTGCAATTAGCAAGGACCCCCACTGGACAATGGGACAAAGGAGTAAAAAGGGTGCTGGCCCTTTTTTCTCTTTGCCTTCCTCTATTTTAGGTTGCTATTGGTTTCTGCAACCTGTCATCTCCCCCAGCAACAGCAGCTTGATTGGAAGAACTTGGTGAATTTCTGCAGCACGCTTTTCCTGCTGCTATAAAGCCTCTCATCCACCTTACTGTGTCAGTCTACCTGAAGATGACCAGACAACAGCTAACACCCACCCACCCTTATTCTGTTTTATTAAATGCATCACAGTGTAATTTAGTGGGGGTTAGTCATTCAGTCAAGTCTGGATAGACATCGTTATTTGATCTGCTGGATTTCATTATTTATAGGTATATGTACCTTTTAAGGTTACGCCTAAATTTAATTTGGTTAATTTTTATTAACATTCACTTACAATATGACTTGTGTAGCAATTGTATATGTTATATTATTTTTTTTATTTGCCCTTTTTTTCCCAAGAAATGGCAAAAAATTGTTAAAATTTGGGTTACCCCTTAAAAAAACACATTGGCCACAATTATTGAACATAAATTTTGTGTGTGTGTCTTTATTTCATGTTATGATATTGATCCATTGTGCTGTTCCATGGCAGGATTAACTTGTGAAAACAAGGGAAAAAAAGTTTAAAAAAGCAAATGAATGCGGCCACCACATCTAATACTTGAGAAGATGCAATACATATTCACTGTTTGTTCTTGGTTTAGATATGCTGGCATAGGATATGTAAACTGATAAAACAAACCTTAAAAATAAGTGACGATCAGAAAGATTTAACTTTGAGCTAAACTACATTTTCGATATTGGGCTGACTGGCATACAGAAATGATTAAAGGGTAACTACTCCACTTTCTTGGGAAAAAAAGGGCAAATAAAAAAATAATAGAACATATACAATTGCTACACAAGTCATATTGTAAGTGAATGTTAATAAAAATTACCTTCCCTTTTCAATCTGCAGCACTGTCAATTTCTGTAAAATTCGATGCAATATGGCCACCAGGAGGTATTCCATACACCATTGGTGTATGGAACACCCTCATAACTATAATTTTCTGTTTGTGTGATAGGCTCGGTGATAGACTGCACTTTGATACAAGTCAAATTTTAAGCATCCTCCACAACAAAAATAATTTTTGGTGAGATACTCCTAAAGAGTTATTCAACTTCTAAAGTAATGCAGACCCGGAATTTTCCTCCTAAGAACATTACAAGTGCACCAACGGATTGATAAGGAAAAGGTCACTCCCATTCTAATTCACTCTGCAGACAACAGGCAGCTTTTACTTAGAGCAGAAACAGGTAGGACTTTGCAACCACTTCCGTGCCACCCTATAGCAGAAATACTGCTGCAGGGTGGCATGGGTGTGCAAAATCATGTCTATATATATGTGATTTTGCAGCTCCAGGTACGGAGCGCATGCTCCCTACCCGCTCCACCATTCGCAGCCTCGGCTGTCAATCACCGGGTCCTGGCCGGTGATTCCCCGCCAGCACCCAGCGATCTCCAAGGATTTCCAGCGAGGGAGAGGCCTGTATGTAAACAACACAAATCTCTCCCCTGTCAGCTCCTGTACACTGCATTGTACCGCTCTGCATACAGGGGCGTATTTACCACAAGGCAAACAAGGCACTTACCTAGGGCGGCATTTTTCCAGGGGGACAACACCTACCCCCAGAAGAAGGAATGAAAGAAGGGACACGTGCTCCATGGGAACCAAGTGGGCGGCTTAATGGTGTACGTAGAGCCTGACTCTCATTCCCGGGGATGTCCGGAGATGAAGATGAGTGTCTTTCTCTCTATCGCCGTAGTGGAAGGCACTCCCCGGTAGGGTGCAGGGGTGTTGTTGGTCAATGTCAGGCTTTCTCTGCGAGAGGGACAAGGGGAGAGGGGGGGGGATAGTGTTGGTAGGTGTCCGTGGGGGTGGACATTTTTGTGTTGCCTAGGGCAGCACAAAACCTAAATACACCAATGTCTGCATAGCAGAGCCATACAAAGCGGTGTATTTCCAGTGAAACACACACACAGCCCCCATAGTAAAACAGGACACAGCACACAGTTAACCCTTTGATCACCCCACCTGCCCAGTGCCATTAGTACAGTGTCAGTGCTTTTTATTAGTACTGATCACTGTATTGGTGTCACTGGGGATGTCAGTAACACCAAGTCAGTTCCCCCCAGTGTCAGAATGCCTACTGCAGTCCCGCTATAAGTTGCTGATCACCGCCATTACTAGAAAACAAAAATTCCACTATATATACTGTCATTTTTAAACACTATAACTTTCATGTAAACCAATTAATTTATGCCTATTGAGATTTTTTTAGAACAGACATGTAGCAGAATACATTTTGTTCTCAATTTATGATGAAATTTGATTTTTAACATTTTTTTACTTGACATGTTTAATAGCAAATAGTCAAAAATATAGCTTTTTTTTCAAAATTATCAGGTTTTTTTTTGTTTATAAACAAAAAGAAATAGTAGGATTTTACAGTGGTAGAGGTTCCAGAATAAACATATAAAAAGGTAAGCCACAATATTGAAATATTGTTTTTAATTACGGTATGTGAATGAGCACATGTATCAAATGTAAAGTAGTTGTTCCACTAAGAGCACCCTCTATTAGCTAATCTGTAAATCTCTACAATTATTGCAACAACAAAAATATTCAAAAAGTAAGCTTCTAAAATGTGAAAGTCTAAAATTACTTTAAAGGAGAAGTACAACCAAAGCTCAACTGGCTGTACTTCTCCTGTGGATCACAGAAGTGCAATTCGTTCTGCACTCCTGTGCACTTTTTCAGTCGACAGCGATGTCATTCAGTCGGTCCAGGCTGGGGAAAAATCCCTACTTTAAAGTCGGGATCCACGCAGTTCCTTGGACTGGCACCTGGCCCATAGTCTCAATCTGCTGAGAGCCTGAGGCAGCCGCTACTGCCCCCCCCCACAGCCCAGCACTCCAGCAAGTGCAGGAGCGGGGAGAGTAGAGAGCTGTGAATGACAGTCACCAGCTCTCTGCTTACAGAGCACTGAGAACTGAGTGATCATAGGTCTTTGATCACTCAGTTCTCAGTCTTATAGCCAGCAGGGGAGAGATGCAGCATCAGACCAATGCTGCATTCACCTAGTTAAGTATGATTTCTAAAAAAAACAAAAAACTCAACTTCTCTTTTAAGGTTGACACTGCAATAACTTCAAAGTTGTGCTGTCTGACAGCAAATTATAATTTTCATTTGGGTCAAATAAGTAAAGCTAAATGCTGAGCAGCAATGGACTGTGTGTGTTCCTAACTTCCTAATGTGTTCCCAGTAGTTCCCAGTAGTTCATAGAACAAAAACCTTTAAGACTTTGGGGGAGATTTACTAAAACTGGAACACTCAGAATCTGGTGCAGCTGTGCATGGTAGCCAATCAGCTTCTAACTTCAGCTTGTTCAATTAAGTTTTGACAATAAAACCTGGAAGCTGATTGGTTACTATGAAGAGATGCGCCAGATATTGTACAGTATATGCAATGGTGGTTATTTACTAAAACTGTAGAGTGCATCATTTGGTGCAGGTCATTTTGCATACGTTCCATGCACAATACACTTGTCCAGGGGCGGACTAACCATTCGAGCACTCTGGCACTGCCTGAGGGCCTAGGATCAGTAGGGGCCCCATGAGATGTCCCTGGTATGTTTCATTGGCTTTTTCATAGGCTTTTTTGGGTGTGGGACACGAGGGCCCCATGATCCCCTATTGCCCGGGGGCCCCATGAGTTGTCAGTCCGCCTCTGCACTTGTCTGTATAAGTGCTATACGCTTGCAGCTCATGCCTTCAATTTTTTCACTACCTTTTTTTCCCTAAACCTTTTTGTACACATCAAACTGACTTTACTGACATTTTATCTGACATAAGGAACTGTGAGCCGTGAAGATCATTCACTACCAATCACCAGACAGGAACAAAGCACAGTATTAATGAACATGTCATCAGCGAAAAAAATAAAATAAAAAATAAATAAAACAGTATAGTAATTCCAGCGTTACCCAATTACATCCTGTAAATTCATTTATTCCGTAGAGTAGAGGTGAAATAAATCACTATTCTGCATTTGGAGAAATGTCGGTGTAAAAGCATATTGACTGTGTCCCGTGGTGCTGAGGACTCCAGGCGTATGTTGAAGGTACCACGATGTTATTTACAGCAGCATTAATGTAAACAACCACTGACTTGCTCCTGTTTTCACCGCCGACATTGAAAACTTGCAGCCAAAGGGGTCAGAACTGCAGAGGGATTAATCTATTCTGTTTTCATTCAAACTCAAAGTGAAACATATGAATAGGAAGGATGAAGAAATTGAAACAAAAACACTCATGGGTAAAGTCTGAAAATCCACCGTATCTGAATGTTGATCTAATCAGGTATACGGCGTCCTTTGATATCGGAAAGGACTTTCTTGATAAACAGATGAAGCGAAAATCAGAGTATTTTCTAAAATAACAAATCACATATTTGCTTTCAGTGCTTGTTGTCATAAGACAGCTCCATTCATTCATACAATGACACAAAGAGAGAGAAAAAAAAAGTATTTTTAATGTAAAAAAAAAATGTATTAACCACATGAGTTCCACCACCAGTTTTACCACCTTCTTGATCAGGCCATTTTTTGCTATACAGTGCTTTGCTATTTTAACTGGTAATTGCGCGGTCATGCAGTGCTGTGTCAAAATGAAATGTATATAATTTTTTTCACACAAATAGAACTTTCTTTTGGTGGTATTTGATCATGACTGGATTTTTTTACAATGTAAACCAAAACATAAATTAAAATTTTGAAAAAAAATATTTTTTACTTTCTGCTATTCAACATATCAAATAAAAAAAAAAAAAAAAAAAAAAAATCTAATTAATTCATAAATTGAGGCCAGAATGTATTCTGCTATATGTTTTTGATAAAAAAAAATCAAAATAAGTGTATATTGAATGGTTTGCAGGAAAGTTATAGTGCCTACAAATTATGATATACAGAATATACTGGAATTAGTTTTTACTACTATTAGCGGTAATCATTGACTTATAATGGGACTACGATAGTGCGGAGGGCACTCTGACACTAACTGACGCTGTGGGGGGAAATGACTAACTGCCACTGAAATCACCAGTGATATTATTACAATATTAGTGAGAAGGCTATACACTGTCACTGTGCTAATGACAATGGCTGGGAAGAGGATAATATCTAGGTGATCAAGGGGTTAAATGTGTGCCTAACTATGTGTAATGTGTGTAAAGTGTGCTGTTTTTAATACTAGATCTCTCAGTTTCTCATCTCTGATTTTCAGAGATGGGAAACTGACATATCGCTCCCTCTGTACAGAGTTCTGTGTTGTTTACCAACACAGAGCTCTGGGCTGTGATTGCACACAGTCGATCAGCAGGTCCCTGCCGTGAATCAATGGCCGAGGCTTGCTGACAGGCTCCCACTGTACACAATCACAGCGGTTGCCAGGCAGGGGTTGCACATGCGCGTGCCCTAAACTCGGAAGTAGGCAGCGACGCACGGGTAAGCCGCTTTGCCTACACCGGCCGCTCGCCCACAGTACATTGTAGGCGGGCGCCAAGTAATTAATCAGATTGTTTTGCCTTTTTCAGGTTTACAGCTACATTAATAAAAAAAGTGTTTCCCCTTCCTCCCGCCATCTTGTTTTTCTACACCACACTCAATCAGTGATCATGAAGGAAGTGAAATCACAGGAAATAAGTGATATCACAGGAAACATCACAAGATAACTCAGCTTAATGCAATGCAAAAAAATGCACTCAAACTGCAAATATACACATTGCAAATGCATAGGAAATGCATGTCCACGAGTTACAGTAATGCACTTTAACGTGTTTCAGCATAGATGTCGTAATTCTGTGCTTTATCCTGACCCTAAATCCCCAATGTCTCCTGAAGTCACGTGTTTATGCATACACCAAGGGATTTCTTTAAGGAGGCTTATGCATAGACATTTGGTCTCGCTTCTATTTGCCTTAGGGCTCACACGTGCAGTGCCCTCTGAAGAATGATCTGCATTGGATCACTCTTCAGAGGGTATTTGGCTGGTGGTGAGGAGGAGTTTTGTTGCATTCTCACCAACTTTTTAACCCATTGAAATGCTGCACCACCACACCACAATTGCATGCATTGCACAGTTGCAGGGTGGTTGTGGCACTGCTCCATAGGCTTGCATTGGTTGTGTTTGATGGTGTTAGTGCAAAATGCTGATTAATTTTTGCTGTGGCATTTGTACAGACCTGGGGGGGGGGTGCATGCTCAGGTTGAGGTAGGTGGCTGAAGGGGGGGGGGGGGGTGATAACAACACAGCTAAACTGCTTTGTTTTATTGTCCCCAGTTGTATGTGTGAACAGCAGTCTTGTGGAACTGTACTGTAAGCTCAAAAGAGCAGGGCCCTCGAACCCCTCGTGTATTGTATTGTTACCGTCTTGTCTCATGTTCTGTCCCCCTTGCTACTGTACAGCGCTGAGCAAACCCTTTGGCGCTATATAAATACTGTATAATAATAATAATAATGCTGTGGAATTGGTCAGCATGTACTTCTTCTATTCACCAGCAGGTGTCTCATTTCTAACCTTGAAGGTTGCCCCACCTGTGTCTATTCTGGTACTGGCTAGTACTCTGGTCTCCTGCAGTTTATTGCATATTGTACCATACATTGGTTCCCATTTTTTGCTTTGCATTACCTTGCATGTTGTCTTTTTTAGTTATTGCCTGTTATTTTGTTTATTATTAGCTCTCTTGTATATGTTTCCTTGTCTTCCCTTGCCTTTTGTTTATAGCTTGCACTTGCCTTATTCATACACATCCACTCTTTTCTTTGCTGTTATTTCCACTAGCTTTATTCATCAGTCCTTCATGTGTTCTAACTCATTAAATCCCTGGTCGGACAAACATTTTTTGTTTTGAATAGAGCAGAGTATTGTTTGAACTTGTATCAGGTTTTACATGCTTGTAACAATGGTAAACAGAAGGAACTTCAGAATACAGAAGAATGCATGATCACATTGACATTTCTGAGAAGCTGTGTTCTCTTTTCTCAAGGTGACGGAAAGTTACCTTTACATAGATTTACATATAAATTTAGCTGATTATATCTCTGGATCTGCTATTCATTTTAAAAATGTCATTTACTTAATTTCAGTGCACCTCTGCAATGCATGTACATTCCCCAATGTTTGATCCCTTCAAAGTCCATGCAAGGACAGAAAAGAAAACCTGTTGATGTGCCAGAAGTGCACTCAGCTCCTAGGCCTTGTTGTGAGACGACACACACCATTTTTGTGCACCAAGTAGGTGTCAGCCCTCCCTACTTTGTCTTTGCTCAGCCACTCAGGCTGACCACTCAGTCTATTCTACACAACGTATAGTAAAGGCTACTTGTTCTTCAGTCCAAAGATAAGAACTGGGAGTGTTAATCAGGTTAATTAAAATAATGCACAAATTGTGTAAAGGACAAAAGACAGCACTGAATTTTCAGGTAAGATCAACAGTTGTATATAGTGCCCCCAACCTCTCATAATTTCCCTCAGTGCCTCTCAAGCAGCCTACCGTGCCTCCAGGCTTCCCAAGGCCCCCAATCCTCCACATTACCTCCCATGTTCTGGACCTCCAGGCACTTGTTGAACTTGAACAAGGGCGGGACCCCCGAAACTGTAATTCTGTAATAGTTCTAATTGTACTATAGAGATATTCCCAGAAGAGGATTAAAAGAGCATATTTGCATATTCCGGTGTCAGGTTCTCTTTATATGTAGTAATTTTTTTATGATATACAGTGCTTTAGCAAACTAATTAATTAATTAAAGGTTAATATCTACTTTAACCAAATTCAGTGAGCATTCTCTATGCTAAAAGAACAGTCTCTACTTCGTTACTTATTATTTTACTTGTTTCCTAGAGTTGCTTTTAGGATAAGTAGGTATTTTACATTACGGTTTCAATAAAATGTTACATTTCACATTAAAATGTAAAAGCTGAAATTGAGAATACTTAATACTTTCCTGTCACTTGTTTGCCTAAAAGCTTCTCTTTTTCCATTGTGAAGAGTACACTACACAATGACAAGATTAATAAACAGAAAGAAAAAAAGTGAGTAATTAACATTTACTGATAATCCTGTAAGCAGGGCAGCCAAAAAGGTTGAACTCAAGACATTTAACTTATCTCTATGGCCACATGGATGGAGAAATTCAATACAGGCTCATGTTTATGAAAGTTAAAGTGGAGACCTGGATGGATGTAGTGTCATGACGGGGTCATGATTGATTCAGGGGAGAACATTAATGGAAATGACGCAGTACAAAGAACAGTCAAGAAAGGGTCATAGCACTTCATCTATTTTAAAGTTTTGAGTCTATCCAAACATCATTCTTAAACTTCAGTTACTAAAAAGTAGATTTTTCTTTTGTTAAAACGTAACAATTTTAAATTTCAGGCTACGATGGCAATTTAAGCTGAACTCCAGACACGATAAATCTATAAATCTAAGATAAGTCTGCATAGTGGGATTGCTGAATATGAATGTATTTAATTAATTTAATATAGTTCTAAAGACCTGATCTATTTGTTCAAGCTAGCTGTAATGATTACTTTGTTCATCAGTTGCTCCTAAAAATGGGATAATAGATGATTGTACAGGTTGTGGTTGTCATGGCTTACTGACCATGTGCCTTCTTCCAAAGCACAGGTTCCAATAAGCTTTGTTCCAGTGCTATGGTAAAGTGGCCCACAACTCGAAAAAGTGAAGACTTGCTATGTTATATGGAACATCTAGAAGTAATTATTGTGCCTAAGCTGCACTCTGATAGATTTGCCTTTTGAATTTCTCTTGAAAATAGCAGAGCACTTCTTGGTATATGAGTGTGCCTAGGAACTCCTGTACAAAACAACAAATAAAGGAGCGCTCCCAAACTTGTGGAAGTCAATAGAATCACAAGCCCAGGATTTGTTGTTTTGACTTCTACAGGGTTGGGACCGATCCTTTACTTGTAGTTTTGTGCTTACATCTCATTGCTTGTCAGGTGAGTTGTTGGAGCTGCACATATACAGTGGTTATCTTCTTATCCCCTGGAACCTCATTGTGCTTGGTATTTGCACCTTTTCTTAGCTAGGAACTCTTGTGCCTACAGAGTCATAGCTGTTAATTTACAGTATACAATCTAAGGTACTGATGTCTCTGACTGCTGGTCTCAGAAGATTTGGAGTGATATTTGGTGATGTCACTACTGTACTGCTCACTGTTGTTCTTTCTGGAGCCTCTGAAATAAGAAAGCGTAGTCCTGGCTCTATAAAGACTGTCTCCTCCAGATAGTGGCACAGGACAGAACAAGGTATGGTGAGTAATAAGAGTTAAAAGATCAGCCGCAAGGACACCACAAGTCCTCTAGTGATTAGTTCTTTTTTTCTACCTGCCTTCTTAGAACAGATTCCAGAAATTGGTTCATCTTTATGGGATGTGCAGGGTGTGCTTTAACAAAAACAGCAGGAATTGCCCATTAGACATGTGCTCGGCCAAACTTTTCATTTTGTTTTACTTTCATTTGGTAATTAAAGAACTTAGCTTTTTCATATTTGTTATGTTGAACAGATTCATTTTCAGGATTCATTTTATATCTTCTGCATTCTTTTCATATATCTGTTTGTATTGGAAGGATTCAATATTTTCTAATCTGATCTGAATTTATTGTGAAGATTAGCTGGTTGTTAAGGAGTGGGTAGCTGCTGCATTCTTAACAACCAAGTGCTGGCATTAATGAAAGACAAAAAAAAAAGCATGGGGGGTTCCCCCCAATCCATAGCAGTCCCCTTGGGTCTGGTATGGATTTTGAGGGGAACCCTACACCAAAATTCAAAAAAAGGACATGCCGCCCCCCAAAAAAATCCCTACCAGACCATTATCGGAGCATGCAGCCCGGCAGGCCAGGAAAGGGGGGAAGAGCGTGCATCCCCATCCAAACCATACCAGACCACATACCCTAAACATGGGGGGGTGCTTTGGGGGTGGGAGGATCCCCCCCAAAGCACCTTGTTCCCATGTTGATGGGGACAAGGGCCTCTTCCCAACAACCATGGGTGGTGGTTGTGGGGGTCTAAATCTGGAAGCCCTCTTTAACAAGGGGGCCCCCAGATCCCAAATCCACCCATATAAATGAGTATGGGGTACATAGTACCCCTACTCATTCATAAAAAAAAGTGACAAAAGTAAATAAAAACACACAGTTCTTGACAAGTCCTGTATTAATGTCCCAGAAAGTAGATCCAAAGCCAATCATGATGAATGCCAACCTGCATGAAAAAACCCCTGCCTTTCATTGAAACATGATGTGTCCCATCCAGGGACACTTGCCAAATGACAGGTAAACATGGGGCGGGGCCACCTGGCGACATCACCAGGTGAGCTCGCCCCCATGTTTACCTGTCATTTGGCGAGTCACATGTCCCGTGGAGAGACACTTGCCTGTAAACACGAGAGCGGTGTCCCCCTGTAATGCCGCTGGATGATGCCGCCCCCATGTTTTCATGTAATTCGATGAGAGTCCCTGGATGTTGCTGATAAACCACCTATGAGAGGGCAGTAGAGACCAAGGGGCTGTATATGTTTGTCATATAGTAACTAAAGAGGGCATGTCAATAGCTGGACCTGGGGAATTCAGGAACAATTACCATGAACAGTGGTCAGCTGACTGGTACACCTGCTATAGATTAATACTCTCAAGTAAGCAACTGAGATTTTAGAGCACAAAGACTACTCATGCAAATATTACTATCCATGCCATGTTTGCTAGAAAGTTATTGTTACAGATAATACCTAACATTCATAAAGATTGTTATAGCTACCCTTTAAAAATCTGTCCGCAGTAGTGTGACAAATGGTGGAACTTGTGACAGATTCATATACATGTCCATAAAGTGTACAGGAATCTGTCACAAGCATCACTTGTGACAGATTCATGTACAGTGAAGTGGTGGCGTTTTACAGGCAGAGAAGCTATTTGGAGAACTTGTGGGAGTTGTGGAAACATAAAAATATCAGTTCCAGGGCAACTTACAGACAAATTGTGTCACATAATTTTTTAAAAGATGTGACATAATAATTACACGTGTGACAAAATCAACAATTTTCTCCAAGGTTTCTCAACCAGGGTTCTATGGCACCCTAGGTTTCTTCCAGAAGAATTCCATGAGCAATGGTAGCGTTTCTTTATGAATTTGTCACTAGTTCCCTACAGTAAAAGTGTTGTAAATTGAAAACTACTCGTCACTATATATCACCTGCATTGGTTTAACAATGAAAATGTCACAGGGTTTCCATGACTTTGGCATAAGGTTTTGACTACATACACACTATCAGAAATGTGGTGCAAATACCTTATTGAATCACCACCAATATCTTTTCATTGTGTCCAGAGTTCAGCTTTCAGGCTACCCATAAATAATCGTTGTCAGCTTATCTTCCAAATTTCATCATGTTTAGGTGATGACTGTGGTGTCTTTTGCCATTTTGTGACTTCAGGGGGCAAACCAATTGGGCAAACCAGATCACGCTCTTTTAAAAAGTAACCCAACCGGGTTGGATATTCTTAGCTAAATGCTTTGTTCCCAGAGATAGGGGCAAAAGTTTGGTTGTCAGCTCTTGCATGCACATTATTATATGTCTGATATTTATGGCCATGTTTATCTTCTGCAAGACTACACAAAAGTGTCAAGTGAATTCTGTGACATCAATGTAATTTAAACTATTTCGTAGAACAGTGTAGAGCAACCGTTCTCAACCCTTTTATCCTGGAGGGACCCTTAAAAAAATGTATGAGTTGAGGTCCCCTTGAAAATTATAAAAGCAAATTAAAGAAGAGGCAGAAGAATATATATACACACACACACACACACACACACACACACACACACACACACACACAGTGCTAAGCATAAACCTTTACTTTCCTTTCAGAATCAACATTTTCTGTGGGACACTATACTACAGAATACTCCCACAAATGCGGGCCATTGATTGCAAACAAGATTTATTAATTTGCACACACAAAAAAAGTATTTTTTCCTAACAAATTAATTTAAGACCATGTTTCAAAAATGAATAAACCCCAATTAAAGTCTAAGGAGCAAAGCTAAATTGTAGACAACAAAATCCTAATTAACAAGAATTCAACTACAGGTGTATCTAATTATTCATTAAACAGGTGTCCAGCAGACAGTTGATTATAAAAGGGTGTTAGTTAACAAATAAAACCCCTTCCCATTTCATGCTGTCAGCAATGGCACCACATGGAAGAGAAATGTCACAAGGCCTGAGAAAGAAAGTAATTTCTTTACACAAGAAAGATGAAGGCTACAAGAAGATCAGCAAAGGTTTACTTATCAGTCAGAATACTGTAGCAAAAGTGATTAAAAAATTTAACAAAGATGGAACTGCAACCATCTCACAGAGACGTCCAGGCCATCCATGGAAGTTAACACCTCAAGAAGAGCGTCTTCTGATGAGAAGGGTTGAAGAAAATCACCATACAAGTTTAGTTAGTAGAAAGCGAGACTGGAGTGATTGTTTCCTATGACATAATACAGCATACACTGCAGAGGAATGGCATGCACGGGTGACGTCCACGAAGGAAGCATCTCCTAAAGCCCATTCACAATAAAGCCTGACTAGAATTTGCCAGGGCCCATGCTGAAAAAGAAGAAGACTACTGGGACTCTGTACTCTGAAGTGGTGAGACCAAGAAAAATGTTTTTTGGAACTGATGGCATGAAAACTGTATGGCATCGCAAAGGGGAGGAGTACAAAGAAAAATGCATGGTGTGTACAGTGAAACATGGTGGTGGCAGTGTCCTTCTGTGGGGCTGCACGAGTGCTGCTGGTGTCGGGGAGCTGCATTTCATTGATGGTATCATGAATTCACAGATGTACTGCTCTATATTGAAAGAGAAGGTGCTACCATCACCCCGTGCCCTTGGTTGTCATGCACGTTTCCTACATGACAATGATCCAAAACACACATCTGAGGTCATTGTTGCATTTCTGAAGAAGAACAGGGGGAAAGTGATTCAGTAGCCAAATATGTCTCCTGATCTGAACTTAACAGAACACCTATGGGGAATTCTAAAAAGACAAGTCGAGCATTACTCTCCATCCTGCATCCAGGGTCTAAAAGAGGTCGTTCTTAAAGAATGGAAAAATATAGATGTTGTAATATGTCGCCAACTTGTTCACTCCATGCCTAGAAGACTTGGTGCTGTCCTTACAAAACATGGAGGTCATTCAAAATACTAGATGTACATAGTTTTTGTTGTGGGGTGTATTAATTTTTGCATCAGATAATTTGAGTAAAACTGAATATTTTGTAATCTAAGTTATATTATTAACCTTAATTTCATGTAATGAGCTAAACAAAGGTTCTATAAAACTTAGTTTTGTCAAAATGTTGGAAATTGTTCTTGTGTTCATTGAGATATTGATTAAAATCTTACTTTTCAAAAGGGGTGTACTCATTTTTGCTGAGCACTGTATATATATATATATATATATATATATATATATATATATATATATAAAAAGAATAAATAATAAAATCCACCTTTTAATTCTGATGTATAAAACCTGTGCTTGTTTTTTTGCTGCACAGTATTTAATTCTGTGGGAACAATACAGTAGCATTCACATTCAGTGGCAAAAAATACCTTTGCATTGGTGTTCAGACACTAAAATACTTCAATGTACTTTTTTTTAGTTTCCCTCACATTGGCATCAGGTGAAAAATAATACCTTCATATTAGCATCAGTGTAAAAAAAATACCCCTCAGACTGGTATGAGATTAGTATGTCCCTTATAGTGAGTGAGGTTAGTGTATATACCTGACACTGCTGTCAGTGGGTGCAAGCTGACATGAATATAAACTACTCCCACTGTCACCAATGTAAAGTACTCACACTGACACCAATGTAAACTACTCCCACTGACATCAATGTGAAATGCTCTAACACCAATATAAAGTACTCACAATGACACAAATGTAAACTACTCCCACTGGCACCTATGTAAAGTACTACCACTAACTCCAATTTAAACTCCTCTCACTGTCACCAATGTAAACTACTCCCACTGGGACCTATGTAAAGTACTCTCACTGATACCAATGCAAACTACTCTCACTGACACCAATACAAAGTACTCCCACTGACATCAATGTGAACTACTCCCACTGACACCAGTTTAAACTACTCCCACTGGCACCTATGTAAACTAGTCCTACTGGAAACTATGTAATGTACTCCAACTGATACCAATGTAAACTACTCCCATTGGCAACTATATAAAGTACTCCCACTGACACCAATATAAAGTACTATCACTGACACCAATGTAAACTACTCCCACTGGCACCTATGTAAAGTACACCCACTGATACCAATGTAAAGTACATGCACTGCCACCAATATAAACTACTCCCACTGACACCAATGTAAAGTACATGCACTGACACCAATATAAGGTACACCCACTGACACCATAGTGAACTACTCCCACTTAAATCAACATAAAGCTCTCTCACTGACACCAGTGTAAAGTACTTCCATTGTTACCAATATAAAGTACTCTTGCCACCAGCAATGTAAACTTCTTTCACTGATTCCAACAGACAACAACAAACTAATACTTTGTGGGTTACTGTGCAGATGTCAGACACTATCAGGGGGATGATAAACCACCAGACAGTGCTTACAAAGAAAGCAGCCAGGATTAAGAAAACCCTAGTGCAGCTACTGCAGTGGTACTGTGAGAAGTTTTGATGTTCCCTCTACTAGTAACTCTGCCTTACCTAGCCAAGCCACATCCCTCCTTCAGGGTACACTGGCCTCTGCTCCACCTCCTCTGCCACCTCCAATGGTGGAACCCCTGGGGGCCTCTTGTGGAACCCCAGCTGAGAAACCCTTGGATAGTGAAAACTGGTAGAAAAAAAAAATGCCCAGCAATCTTCTTAAAGAAGTGGGGTTTTGGCAGGTAAATGTTATATCACAGTTATCTTCATAGATATCATTCAGATTTCTTTCAGCTACTAGCAGTTTATTCCATATGTTGGCAGACCTCCAGTAAAGTGATCAGGTTTATTGGGTTGATTTACTAAAACTGGAGAGTGCAAAATCTGGATCAGCTCTGCATAGAAACCAATCAGCTTCCAGTTTTTTGTCAAAACTTAATTGAACAAGCTGACGTTAGAAAATGATTGGCTACCATGCACAACAACACCAGATTTTGCACCCTCCAGTTATAGCAAATCACTCCAAAGAGATTTATTTGTGTTAGCCATCTGCAGGATGCTGGATTTGGAAACTTAGAAAATGGCGATGCCATGGAACTGGGAGCAAGCTTCTATAAGCTGAAGAACTCTGGGTGGTTGTCATACAGTATATTTCCATTGTTATGTATGTTTTTGGAAGGAAATCAAAGTACCCTGAGGGCACAGAAAGAATAGAAAATCTCCAAACAAAACATTTGGGGATTGCAGCTATATTGCAAGAGTGCTAACCACCTAGACAGCACTCTGTTATAAGTTGAACTAAAGATACTGCTGGTAGAAGTGCAAAAAAAGGATCTCCCAAGCATCAGACTATTACTAACAGAATAATAAGAAGTCCTATGTACAGGCATATGCAGGGCTTAATGCAAAGAAAGACTTTGGAATATCACAAGATTCTGAACAATCCAGAGAAGAGACTGAAATTGCAGATAACAGCTGAGATTCTTTAGAGGAAGAGAGGCCATATATCAGGGTGAGTATAGTGACTTCATTAGCACAGGCCACAGATATTTCAAGCTTTATTAAAGAAATATTCCTTGTAAAGGAAAATTCTCAACAGACTTCAGTGACAGTACAGTTATGTAATTGATGTTTTATGATAAAAGATGTGCATTAGACAAGCACTTAACAAAGAGCATCATATAACTTAACTGGTCCATGACTACAACTTAATTCATGACCATGACCTAATAAAACAGAGAATCTTCATGTAATTAGATCTTCTGATATGTTGGAACAGAGTATGGTCTTAATAAGTAAGGTCTGTAAGACAATGAACCATCCTCTGGTTTTAAAAGGTTCATCTTCTAAATTAAAGTCATCTAATTAGATCTCTTGCAGTGGTCTCCTATATTCACATTTTCATCCTTACAGGTTAATGTCAATAACCAATAATTAAGTTACCTATGACCTTCGTAGGGAATTGTATTATACTGTACTCATATTAGTTTATGTGTGATAACAGTAAAGATCTTTATAGTTGTTACGGTTCTTTAGGTAATTCATAGTCCATACGTTCTGGTTTTTCTGTGCTTACTGCTCCCACAGAGTTGCTTGTGAACATGTCCTCCAGAGAAATAGTAGCACTCTCTGGTGAATGCAAATGTCAGTACTATATGCCTTGTCTCCCGCCTCGCAACACTTCCATTTAATAAGGCTACCCACAGGACATAAGGCACGCCTGGCCAAACATGTAAAAGATCATTTGTATGAGTGATCTGCCTTTCCCTAACCACCAGTGGTTTTGTCTGCCAAAAAAAATCTTTATTAAATAAATACTCCCACAACAGTACTAGATACTATCAAATCAATTAACTCAAAACCACACCACGCTACAGAAAATAAATACAGCACTAAAAATATACAACTGTATAAGTGATCACTACTGCTACCTTAATATTGAATCAAAAATATTACCAACATATGAATTAAAGGTGATCCAGCTATACATACACTTTTACCTCACTGGTAGCGCTGTGAAGAGCAACCTCAAATATCACAAATTAGTATAAATAACAATAAGTCCAAAAAAAATATTTTAAAGTGCAAAAAAAAGAAAGTCCATAAGTGTCTGAATGAATACTGTAAATAAAGTGCTGGTTTTCTTCCTGAAGTGTCCACCACACATCATATCGGCTTGTGCAATCCCTCTTCCTTTAGAATAAAACTCACTGGGTGAATATGCCAACCATTCTCATGACTGGCATAAACTCCACCATAAACTCCAGGCATCATATCATTAGATCATTTCTCTCACCAATTCGTTGACATCCACATAAAATATGGAAAAGAAAAAGATAGCTTCCAATGGTATAGTAACCAACTCAAGCAACATTTTATTATTTAAAAGCCACTTACAAAATACAAGTTAAGATCAGCTCATCTCATGAAATGGCGTCACAGTAAGGTGTGCTTTTTAGCTTAGAGTTCTCACCACCCTCAGAACTATTGGACACAGACACCACGTCACTTCCAATTCAGGAATAGATGCCACTTTTGGTTGCCGCATAACTACGTCCCCTCACTTGATGTGATTGTTTACAGCAGGAACACTCTGGCCAGCTATCAAATCAATATTTCAAGATGAATAGTAGTGATTGACAAGTCATCACGTGTACAATTATACATAAGATGATCACCAACTATTGGACTATAACAGTTGGATTAGAAAATAGTCATATGTCTATGAGCAATCTGTGACCTCTGTAGATACTGCTGGGTGGACCAATCTTAGTGAAAAAATGTGTTTTCTCATACAACTACTATTGTCAGCCTGTCAGGACTGGGCTCCTGCTACCCAACCAGCAGCTCTTTGCTTTCAGTGTTCAGAAGCTGCTCAGCTGTCGGTTAATTACCAGCCACTCATTGTCTCCACAGTGACTCACCTGGATACCATTACCTGCCTCATTAGTCCAGCCCTTTTTGCTATTTTAGCAGCTTAGCTCATTTCCTCCTTGCCCTTGTGTGGTCTATGATCTCCAGTGTGTTCCTGCCTGTGTTCTTGTGTACAACTCGCTCTAGCTGACTTATCTTCTGATTCCTGTTCCTGATTTTTGCCTCCTGACTACGCTGACTTCTGGTTTCCTGACTCTGGCTCATCTGATTACCAGCTGTGGCATCCAAACCCTGGCTTCTGTTTTGAATATGTTCCTGATCTATGTTGTTATATTTGTAGTTTCATTAAAGGTGTGATTTTAACTGCACTTTCTGTCTCTGCCTGGTTCATGGTTTCTGACACATCCCCTCCATAAGGAGCTCTGGTGATGATCAAGCTTTTCTAGAGCCTTAACCTCAGTGACAGCCCTCACTTACTGTTAATACCAAGGATGCTCCTTTTCCTTAAAACTAGCTACATACATTACGTATAGGAATTTATGGGTCAGGACAGTGAAATACTGGTTAGATAGGAGCAGTGCTTGATATGATCATTAAAGCATGCATCCAGCGGAGAGATTTATTGTCTCCCTGGTAAACAAACTCAGGCACTGCACAGAGATTCTTAGGTGGCCTTGGGTATGTAATTCACTGTCTTTTGATTGCTGAATCCTTTATTCACAGTAGCCACGTAACAGACATGAATGGTTCAGGAGCACTCTGGCAGCAACATACCAAGCGTTCAAGATATTTTCATTCTTTTTAGGAATTGGAAGTTGAATTAACCACACTGACCACTGCACCACAGTAAGTACTATTCTAAGGGCATTTTCCCTGCTTGCCTTCTACCAAGAGTTACACTTTATTACCTAGTATTAAAATAGAAATGGGTCAGTCTTTTTTGAACAGCACATGCTTTACAAGCTATAGGAATTTCTAGGTCTGTGCTACATGTAGAAATCTTTTCAGATTTTTTTAAATTTGCTGTCTTGAAAATGCGCAGTTTTCTTTTTTCTTGCTAGAAGCCAAAGCTGCATTGTCACATTTAAAAGTTCCCTTAATTAAACTCCCTGTGACCTACAATATACAGAATAATATAGAGTTTTGAAAAATTAGCATTGGCTTAAGAGAATTCAAATATTATGAATAAATTATAGTTGGGCAAGTTGTGAAAGAAAGAGTTAGATAACAGGATAATCAAAGTGTCAGCAGGGAGCCAGCATTGCTGTTTCCTGCAAATACAATAATATGTGGTCCTAATTACATTGCAGATTGTCAGAGGCAGAACACAAAATCCCTCAAATGTTACTGAGCCATTGTGTTCTGAAGACAAAAAACAAGCCGCTGTACATAAGGCATTAGTATTTGTCCTTAGAAAATAAAACTCTGAGTTTGCCCTCAGAAAATAAAACATGTGCCACCGTTTACAGAAAATGGTTTTGTTTCTAGGATTTGTTAAAGTTACAGTATGATTGTGTTTTCTACTAAAGAAAGAAAATTACAAATAACATGTATTTCATTTTCTTCTCTGGAGGCCTCCATTATAGGATCTATGGGGATCCTGAATGCAACAGTTTGTTGTGATTTTAATGGAAAAAAAAAAAAATTAGAGTTGTAGTGCTTTTAGCTCCCCCCCTCCCCTGAAGGGGCCACTGGTAATAACCTAGGTCTCTTTTATTTGTTCAGAGGATGACAGGCCCAGGAAGCAGTTCCAGAGCACATCAACAAACACAGGCTCAGTCTAAGGGATGGATTTTGAAATTTTATTGCAGTACCAAGAGAGAGGGATTAAGGTGCAGGATACTCAAAAAACACAGCATTAAAATTGAAGCGCCTCATCACTGCCAAGAGGTTCAGATACAACTTTATTCCATTAAAAGTCAGGGATACATTCCAAAAAGTAGCCACTGCTTTTCAGGGGTCTTCTTTGGGGTGTTTGGCAGCCAAACAAGCTGCTCAAAAGGCCTGTACTTATAATTCACACTGAAAAAAATACCACTGTAGGTCCAGTTCACTTCTGGTTTGTTCACATTGTAGTCAGTCAAGCCCTGATGAAGGGGGTGTTCTTGGACCCCCGAAATGCATTGGCTACTCTTTGGATTGTAAATTTGTATCTGGACCTCTTAGCAGTGGTGTGGTGCTCCAAATTCAACTCTTGTTACATTACACTACAAGCCAAGGAAACTGTGGAGATCATCATGGGTGTAGAAGCCCCCTGCCCAGGAACAACATCATTTACACCAACACTATTACCTTAAGATAACAATACCAGCAGGATAACCCTATGGGTCCAGTGCTATCTTTCCATGTTCTTCAACTACAAAAGTGTAAGTAGGCACAAGAGGACAAATTCTCAATCAATGTTCTTTAATAGCAGCCTTAATTATTGCTGAAGGTGGAGAGGATGGCCAGCCATTCTGTAACTCTGTAAGAGAAGTTGAGGTTCTTGTAGCAACCTTTGGCATCTAACCTTCAAAAACACATGCAAATCTAAAGTTCTAGGCAAAGGGTAGTACTCACAATGTCCAGAGCTCTCCAACCAGCTTCCCTGTGACACTCTTCACTGAAAGGGGTTCATTCTCCAGCTCAGCTTCCTTAGGTAGTGTCTTCCAGCATGACTTTCAGGCCATCAGCCAAGCCAGGGGCAGACTGACAACTCATGGGGCCCCCAGGGAAATAGGGGATCATGCGGCCCCTGTGTCCTCACCCACACCCAAAAAAGCTTATGAAAAAGCCAATGAAAGGTACCAGGGGCATCTCATGGGGCCTCCTACTGACTCCGGGCCCTCGGGCAATGCTCGAATGGTCAGTCCACCCCTGAGCCAAGCACATGCTGAGACCTAAAAGCAACAAATCTTTAGTAACACATGCTGAGTGTCCATAATAATCTCTAGACAAATACCTAATAAAAAGTGCAAATGTATGTATAACAGCTGTTTTGCCTATAAACAATTTGTAAAACAGCACACATCTTATGATTGATCCAGCCTTACTCTACTGAGAAGTGGCATATCATATGAGTAATTTTAATAGCCTACAATAATGCAAATTCTGTGGCATTGCCCCCCTTCCAAGTTCTGCTTGTACTATTAATCCACTTGTACATGGGGCTATCTAGGAACAGTGCATCCCTCCTGGTGTTTTAGTGCACCAGAGAAAGACAGGTGCAGCATCCAGTCTATGGTAGGCTGTGACTGGATGGGGCTGAATGAGTCTGCAAGGGCAGGTGGTGCTCACAAAGTGATTTTGTATAGTTTGTGGCTATTAAGGATTTTTTTCAGCTTGTTGGATTTCAACATGATGGCAGATTGCACATAATTGCTGTGCTGTATTGATCTGCTTCTTTGTTTATTTTTAATTTTATTTATTTCAGGTACTTCTATAGCGCCGTAAATTTACACAGCACTTTACATATATATTGTACATTCACATCAGTCCCTAACCCTCAAGGAGCGTACAATCTAAGTTCCCTAACTGACATTCATACATAAACATACTAGGGCCAATTTAAACAGGATCTAATTAACCTACCAGCATGTTTTCTTTACTTCTTTTATTGCCACAGATGTAAGAGTTAAAGTGATATCAAAGCTTCCAATTTTTTTTAAATTAAAATAACAAACATATTATACTTACCTGCTCTGTGCAAGTTCCTGGTAAGGACTGGGCATTTTTAATGTTTCATTAAAAAAAAAAATCACTGCTCCTGGTCAAATGGAATTAAAACAAATGTTAGCATTGGCACATGTTCCCCAGGGCAGTGTCCACCCTTCCCACGTGCCATTTTTTTTTACTACCCCCATGCCAATTAGCTCCAAAAATAGGCATTTTTAATTTGACATATTCAGATCCCATTGATATCAATGGGATTCAGTTTCAGTGTCCAAAATTCTTTTGTAATAACACCTATTCATGATCATGTGGACTCAACATTAAAGCGGCACTCCATTCTCAGAAATAGGTTGCGCAGATGTACATTAAACCTGAGGTTGCATATTAGTGAGATACTCTTTACCATGACACTGCACACCTCATTTTCCTGAATGTAGCATTTTGAGGGGAACACTGCAGAGCCTGTGTCCTGTTCTACCAGTCCAGTTTTCCTGTCAGCTCACTCCCAGTGACAGAGTAGGGGTCCCTCCGTGCAATAAGCGTGGATCTCTATGCATGCACTAATTAACTCCTTCGTCTCTCCCATACCTGTGGCTAGGTCCATGGGGTCTCCATGCCACAAGTTCAGTCCTGGATGTTGCAGGGACATCAAACACTAGGGAGGGAGTAAAAGCACTGACCCCCTAGCTTACCAGAGGATCTGTCACTCATGCTCAGTACCACTCTCCCGCTGGCTGGCTGCTATTAAATTCCTAATAGTGCTAGTTACTTATGGCAACAATACGACTTCCTGCCAACTCCTCAGTTGAGGTAACCCCTTGTGGTGGCTCTCTAGGTTCTTCCTCTTCACCTCCATGTGTACTTAACAGGCTCTGTTCTTCGGGATATGTCATGTACCTCCATGCACCACTTGTAGTAACTTCAGGCCAGGCATGAAACGGTTAATGTTTACTGAACGTTCAAGAATACAGTCCAACAACACAGAAAATTAGCATTTCTAAAATGAGTTCATTTCTAATTACCTAGTAAAGGCTGTCCAGTTTCATACCTTTCCCAAGACAAGACTCCTTTAAGTCCATAGTTGGTAGTGTCCTGGCTCCAGTGTGTGTGTGTGTGTGGGAGGGGGGGGGACTACTTTGCTCAGCAGGTCTTTCCCTCCAGTTCCATGTGGGTGCTTCAAACCTCAACCCGCCAACCCTCTATTTATAGGTCCACAACAGAAAGCAGGATCCAAAAATACCCAGGAAAGGTCTGAGAAGCAGTTAGCCCCGTCCCATCCTGGGCAGCCCGAACTATCTGCAATTAATATTCCACATTGCCATATTCCAGGGTACCCTTTAAACACCTGCTTACATGCCATGCAGGGTGCAATATTGCAGATCTGCCCAGCAATAAAAGGAACTTATAAAGGATTCATTTAGTTAAACACTGAAATCATTTTTCAATATACTGTACATTGCAAATGTCAGCTTATATTTGGAGAGGGAGGGGGAGTAGTCATGGGACTCTTGAGCCCATATTTGCTAGATGGCTTGCTCTGCAGTGCTTGTACCATGGACCCTTAGTAATGTATTCAATAACCCGAAGAACATACTGAAAACCTAGTAAAGCAAGCATGTGACATTTTCCCAAATCATTTTTTTCAATTTAGCAGCTATGTTACAGTGCTCATTAAATTTTTTGCTATCTTCTGATCCTTTTCTTACAACCGCCTTAACAAAACTTTCCACATTACACAATTCCTTCTTCCTGTCACTAGGCTACTCTGTTCCAGCAGCAAAAATCCCACTCCCTCTGTCCTGACCATGAGCTAATTGTGCCATAAATTCACACAAATGTAAGGTCAATGTGAGCATGACCACGCATTACCTCTCGAGTTGTTTCGCCCTCATTATAGCGGTGTCAAGTTTTCTTTTAAATTTCACACTTCATAAAAGTTTTGCTCTACCACGATGGAATCATCTTTACATGTGGCTCAGGCTTTCTTATGTGTGTCTAAAGCCTTGTGTGCATTCCACAAATGTTTATGTGTCTTCAGTCAGACCAACCCATTCTCCTCCAGGTAAAAAAAAAACAAAATAAAAAATAAAAATTCTGAAATATGGAAAGTATGTTTTTTGTAAGCAAATTGCAAGATAAAATTCATAGAATCCATAATTCGATAGTAGTAGTAACCAATCCTCAGGGCATTGTGGGGTTAGCTCAGGTGGGGGATCTCCTTCCCTCGGAAAAAGGTAGACCGCACAGCAGGCTTTCGTCAAAATCTGACTGGTTGTCAGCTTTATTTAAAAGGTTTGCAGAAAATATCAAAATAAACAAATCATCAAAATAAACCCTTGCCATCCAGGCACTAACTAAATAGAAGACGTTTCCTCTCTCAGAGGTGAAGGGCTTCTCCGTCACCAAAACAAAAGTAAACCTTTTCTTGTAGGTATAGTACACACACAGCTCTCTCAGAATACCTCTCTGAGTCCCAGGCCACAAGCAACTCCTTGCTCCAGCCCTGCCCTTTTTATATCACCTGTTGGTGGTCATCAGTGGAGCCCAAACTCTGGTCCGGACCCACCTGCTTAACTGTGGCCCCGAAAACCCGGAGTGGACTCCACCTAAACTGTCAGGTATGAGCATATGCGAGGTGACACATAGCGTCCCGCTATCACCTCGCCGTTCATCCTGTCACAGCATATACCCTTTGTAATAGTATCTTAATTTCTCTTAAAGCCCAACACCAGGAAATTTGAAAATTAGCTTGTTTAGTCTAGGGGAGAGAAGATGCATTTCAATTGATCTCATCCTCTACTCCCCCATACTTCAGCGATGGACTGTCCTATGACAACAGCACAACCAATGCAGGACTTTGCACCCTGCATTGGTCCTGATGATGTCAGTGTCTTAGACTGTAGGAGAGAAGATACTATGGGGACCAGTTAAGAAGCATGGAGAAGAGGAAGATCTTGTAAGTAGATCTACCTTAACAAGTCCCCTAGACTTAAACAAGCAAGTGACCCTTGTAGTGTGGGCACAGTTTGCTGGAGTTGAGCTTTGAGGAACAGGTATACCTGCATGCCTATAGAAAATTACATTTACTATAATTTGTATATAAAAGTTTCAGCAGCTTTTCAAAGGTCTGGTTTGGTAGGTAAGATCTGGTTTTAGGAAAAGACTTGCTTATAACCGTATTAAAGTTTATGTAAACCCAATTTCTTACATCTTATATCATCTTTAACATGTCAATGTAATTTCAAAAGTCATCTGCAACTTTTAATAAAATAAATCCTGTCATGGTGAACCTGCCATGAAGGTCGTTGTTCAGGCACTTCCTGTTTTAGGTTGACAAAGTTCTGTTCCTGTCTCCAAACTGTTCTCTTGTGTCATTACCCTGACACACACTCTCCCAATGGAGACTACAAACAGCTGTGCTAAAACACAGGAATACACAGGAATGGTGCGGCGTTGTCAACATCAGAAGAGCCCACTCTTGATGTTCAGGAGTTTCTGGAGTGCATGCAAGTAGACAAGAAGTGGCTCTAAATATGCTGCACAAGATCCTCAATGCTGATACGCAACAGAGAATTAAAAACTGTGAAAACAGTATTTTATTTAAAGCCCAACTCCACACAATTAAACAATTATCTCTTGCAGTGGGGCTATGCTTGAATTGCAAGGGTTAATTGCTTGTTTATATCTAAAGGAACAATAAAAAGAAATATACTTACATGATCCACCTCTCCTTCCCACAGCTAGATTGGTCCTCACAGCTTCTGCACTCATGTGCTCTAGTGATCTAGAATTTTGCCCTGGATTTAAGGATGCTGAGGGACAGTCCACTGCAGAATCGTGGGGGACCACCATCTGCTGGGGGAGCTGAGGATCAGGTAAGTAACACTTCTTCTCTCCCCTGGATAAAACAAGCTATTAACCCTTGCAGTGCCAGTGCAGCTCCATTGCATGGGATAATTTTTATTCTGTCTGGTGTTGGTCTTTAAGCAACTCAGTACCAGACATTTTCACCTCCCTCCTGCCTGGGCCAATTTTCACCTTTTAGCACTGTCACACTTTGAATGTCAATTACTCAGTCATGCAACACTGTATGCAAATGACATTTTTAAAATTTCTTTGTGACAGACATAGATTTAATTTGGTGGCATTTAATTACCACTGTTGTTTGAAATTTTTGTGGTATATAAATGGAAAAAATACTGAAAATTCAGAAACAAAACGCACATTTTACTTTATTTTTGGAATAAAATCTGTCTTCATAAATTTAGGCCAAAATGTATTCTGCTACATTTCTTTGGTAAAATAACCCAAACCAGTGAATATTATTTAGTTTGTAGGCATGTTATAGAGTCTAGAAATTGAGGTTAATAAATCTGAAAAGTGAACAGTTCTGATGACCTCATGACCTGATGATCATCTCATTTCTTGAGGTCCTAAAATGCTAGGACAGTACAAATACCCTCCAAATGACACATTTTGGAAAGTAGACACCTCAAGGTATTTAAAGTGGAAGCTCCGAATTTCTGCCTCCTCCTCCCCTCTGCTGCCACATTGGGGGGGGAGTGGATAGCTGGTTTTAACAGGTGCCCGCTTCCATTTCCGACTCAGTTCGCTGCAGACACTTCACAGGTGCCAGAGGATTGCAGTGCATTCACAATGCACAGCGCGCTTTGCGCATGAGCAGTAGGAAGCCGAAAGGCTTGACTGTCAGTTTCCCGTAGTCTAGATGATGGCACCAGCACCCGACAGCAGATTGAAGAATTGGCTTGGGGTGAGGACACCACTGGATCCCTGGAAAGGGAAGTGCCCTAATAATAGAAGTCAACAGATACAGTATTTATAGCTTCTGACTTTTATTTTTTTCCCTGGGGGGGCCAGAGGCTGGAACTCCACTTTAATAAGAGACATGGGGAGTTTTTTAAGCTTTAATTGTTTGTCACAATTTTTTTGAAAACAAAGTAAATAATCCAAAATCCAACACTCCTGGTAGTGATGACAGGAAGTGCAAGGACACAGAGTGGCATGAGGGCCTGCAGAGCAGGTAGTGCCAGCTGGGGTTTGCAGGACTGGCAGATAGAAGTATATCCAGAACATAAGCCAAAAGTTCATCAACAGCCAGGCAGCAAGGTACGGGAACATCAGGCAGAGACAGAGTCAGGACACAAGCTGGGATCAGTACACAGCCTGGAAGCGAGATACAGAAGTGCAAGACAAAAGAAGAATCAGAATCCAAGCCGAGTTCACAGCAGTCAGGCAGAAATCCAAGGACTGGTGAGGGGCAAGCCAAGATGTGCACAGGAAATCAGGTACGGCAGGTCAAGGCTCAGGTTAAGTAGGAACCAGCTGAAGACCACACAGCAATCAATCCATGTCAGAGTCGGGCTTAAATAGACTGTTGGTGCCACTGGCCATACGTGTGCGTGTGCATGTGCATGTGCACATGTTTTCTGCACATTCTAATACATTTGCTCAGGTGTGCCAATGCCTTTTTGTTTTGAGATTTTACTCAGAATTATAAGCATACACATACAGTAAGTATGAGTATGTGCCAGCCTTCTCGTTCCAACATGTACTGAGCTTCTCTTTACTACGTCATCATGACTGGTGTGCTGGTTATCAGGGATACTTACTGGTGACAATATGTAAAAAAAAAAGGTTTTTTTTTTTCAATTTTTTTCTTTTACAGTTTCTTTTTTTTACATAGTTTGAGCAGTGCAGTGTTACCATGTAACTAGGCGATACTCTGGGGAAGTAATCACTGTGGTATGGAATCATTTTTATGAATGGCATCCATTCATAGCCATTATGCACAATTGTGATAGCTGTGATTGGCCACAGCTATCACATGGCACAGGTGTGCTGTGATTTTCCTTGTCTGTACCATGCAATCACTGTGCCTAATCACGGAGATCACAATAGAACACAATGAATGGCTATGAATGTAAGCTATTCATTGTGTACTTTTGACACATGATTGCTGTGGTACCAGGCCAGCCCAGTACAACGATCTCTCATCCTCTGTATCTGGTGGTCACAGTGGGTTACAGATCAAGGTGACCACACAGAAGGCATGCGACTGGGAGGGTGTCATATGACATCCTTCCGGGAATAACAGTGCTTCCGTATGGCAGTTATATGACTGTAGGCCAGGCAAAAGGTGGTTAAAAAGTGAAATTGTTTATGATGCAAAATACTTTAGCAAACTAGTTGTCACTGAGTTAGGGTTTAAATGTACTTTAAAGCAGAACTGAGCATAAACATACAAGACACAAATTGATTTAGCTCTGTAAACATTAATACAGTACATATTAATTCAATTTATTTTTTTAAAGGCAAGCAGTGTAAGTAACTGATTTGTACCTTGAAATCCCTGTACAGCAGGGCTGGAGTGTTAGAGGAAGAAGCAATACAAGCAGCCAATCACTTCATGGGCTGACAAGAAGCAAGCAGAAAGAGAAAGCAGAGTGACAGAGAGATGAGCTCATATCACAGTGCTGCTTCTACTTTCTCTCATGAATAATGAGCTATTGATTTTTATCTTGCTTGGCTGGAAACTGTAGCAAGCACCAACAACTGGGATGGCAAGGTTCAGCTTAATGGGTGATAGGTAGCTCATAGCTTGTTCTGCTCTTGATTACTGCCCGCATAGTAGAAAATACATTTTTGGTAACTGATTTATGCATTACTCTGAATGTTTGCCAGCATCCTGGTAACAAAAGTAAGTTTTAATCTTAAATTACTAGGTCAGAGCAAATGCTGCAGAGTGGGAAGTGCTCTCACTGTTGGATCAGAGCTGCTGAAATCTAGCTGTTTGATTCCTCAAAAGGTATAAAAGCCTGAGGGGAACTCAGCTCACCAGACTTCCCCTATAAATGAAATATCATTTGTACTAAACTCATTCTTAATCCCTGTTGTGTATTCAGTTGAATGTACTCTAGTAGAAAGTGAATTGAAAATTCCCAGTTATATTTTGGCATGCCAATAACAGTTATTTTGATTGGATCTACAACTCAGCTATAGTTGGAATAGTTAAGGTTACGTATATCTATGTTTTGTTTCAATGCACATGCTATTGGTGTTATTTTGCTCTCACACTGAGGTTGAACACACTGGATCAGTTTCCATAGAAAGCAGTAGCTGGTTTGGCATTACTTATTTCACGTTCAGTGGTTGGCTTGGCTTCACAGTAGAACCTAAAATAAACAACATATTCTGCATCCCAGTGCAACACCCAATAAAATGATTGCAATTGCACGTTCTGCCAGTGAACTATATCTAACAGAGCCAAAAGGATCTCAGGCCTATTTTGAAAGGTTATCTTGAGAGTAAATGTAGTATATATATATATATGTATATATATATATATATATATACATACACACACACTGCTCAAAAAAATAAAATGGACACTTTTTAATCAGAGTATGGCATCAAGTAAATTAAACTCCTGGGATACTTGGATTTTGCAAAAGCGTTTTACACAGTTCCCCACACACAGCTAATGTGTAAGGTAAAGTCTACAGACTTGGAAAAATTGGTATGTAAATGGATAGAAAACTGGCTAAAAGATCGTATTCAGAGAGTAGTGGTTAATGATTCATACTCTGAATGGTCTGGGGTCATCAGTGGTGTACCCCAAGGTTCAGTGTTGGGACCCTTACTTTTTAATACATTTATAAACGATATAGGGTCTGGGATTAAAAATCCCATTTCAGTCTTTGTAGATGACACCGAGCTGTGCAGTGGAATAATGTCCTTACAGGATGTCTCCAGTTTACAAGCTGACCTCAATGCACTGTTTAACCGCTTCCATACCGGGCACTTTTACCCCCTTCCTGCCCAGGCCATTTTTCAGGTTTCAGCGCTCTCACACTTTGAATGACAATTGCGCGATCATACAACATTGTACCCAAACTAAAATTTTATAATTTTCTTCACACAACTAGAGCTTTCTTTTGGTGGTATTTAATTAACACCGGGCTTTTTATTTTTTGCTAAATTAACAAAAAAAGACCGAAAAGTTAGAAAAAAAAAACACGTTTTTCTTTGTTTCTGTTATAAAAGTTTGCAAATAAATAATTGTTCTTCATAAATTTAGGCCGAGATGTATTCTGCTACATGTCTTTGGTGAAAATAACCCAAATTAGCGTTCTTAGATGTATTATTTAGTTTGTAGGAAAGTTTTAGAGTTCACAAACTATAGGATATATCTGAATATTGATCAATCCTGAAGTACTGACATCTAATTTCTTGAGATCCAAGAATGTCAGAACAATACAGATATCCCCCAAATGACCACTTTTTGCAAAGTAGACAGTCCGACGTACTTCATAAGAGGCATGGCGAGTTTTTTGAAGTTGTAATTTTTTTGTCATAATTTTTCCGAAAATGAAAAAATTTAAAAAATTATTTTCACTATTTGTTTTTACATACTGTCACCAGTGCAGTACAGCGTCATCATATAACTGGCATGGCGGTGATCAGGGACACTGACTGGTGACAGTATGAAAAAAAAATATAATTTTTTTTAATTTTTAAAAATTTTTTTTTTCATATTTCACTATGACCAAATTAGTACAATTACCATAGTAACATTGTACTACTTTGGGGAAGTGATCAGTATTTTTTTTTTTTACACAATTTCGTTATAGCAAAGAATTACTTTGCTATAAGCAAGTATTTACCTGAATGACATTGACAGATCGCGCCGCTGCGCAACTCTGCGGGCATGCAAACTACGCATGCCCGAAAGGACGCCATATGGCGTTCACCCAGAGGGATGAGGGGTTTTGCAGGCCGCCATCTGGCTATAGGCCGGGCGGGAACCTGTTGATAAATGTAAGGTTATGTACTTGGAGGCTAAGAATATACATGCATCATACATACTAGGGGGAGTACAACTGGGGGAATCAATGGTGGAGAAGGATCTGGGAGTTCTGGTAGATCACAAGCTTAATAATTATTATTATTATTATTACTACGAGTTTATATAGCGCCAAAGGGTTTGCTCAGCGCTGTACAATAATGGCATGCATTATGCCAAGTTGCAAAATCCTCTCTTGTATTAAAAGAGGTATACACTCCAGAGAGAGAGATATCATATTACCCTGTACAAATCATTATTATTATACAGGATTTATATAGCGCCAATAGTTTGCTCAGCACTTTACAGTATAAAGGGAGACAATACAGCAACAATACAGTTCAATACAAGAGAGATAGGAGGGCCCTGCTCCTTGGAGCTTACAGTCTAAGACCTCATCTGGAATATGCAGGTACATTTTGGGCACCAATTTACAAAAAGAACATTGGGGAACTAGAGAAAGTACAGAGAAGGGCAACCAAACTGACAAGAGGCATGGAGGAGCTCAGCTATGAGGAAAGATTAGAGGAACTGAATTTATTCATTCTTGAGAAGAGGAAATTAATGGGGGATATGATAAACATGTATAAATACATCAGTGGTTCATATAGCAAACTCAGTGTAGTGTTATTCACCCTGAGGTCATCACAGAGGACAAGGGGGCACTCTTTACGTCTGTAGGAAAATAAATTTAACCTCCAAATATGGAAAGGTTTCTTCACAGTAAGAGCTGTGAAAATGTGGAATAGACTTCCTCAAGAGTTGGTTCCGGCCAGCTCAGTGGATTGCTTTAAAAAAGGCCTGGACTCTTTCTTGGATACACAGAATATAACTGGTTACTAACATTTAAAGGTAAAGTTGATCCAGGGAATATTCGATTGCCTCTTGGGGGATCAGGAAGGATTTTTTCTCCCTGCAGGAGCAAATTGGATCATGCTTTGCTGTTTTTTTTTGCCTTCCTCTGGATCAACTGTGGATCTAGGATTATAACTTTTTTTTTTGTTATGGTTGAACTGGATGGACTTTTGTCTTTTTTTCAGCCAGACTAACTATGTAACTGTATTGATCTGGTCCATTAAAAACAGTCAGAAAATATGTCTCATTGTTGGCCATCTAGTGCACCTGTTGTTAACCAGTTTTGCATTTGGCTAGGGTCAGTGTCGCTACTGGTAGCATGAGGCAATACCTGGACCCTACAGAGGTTGCACAAGCAGTCCAACTCCTCCAGGGTGGCACATCAATACATGCCATTACCAGAAGGTTTGCTGTATCTACCAGCACAGTCTCAAGAGCATGGAGGAGATTTCAGGAGACAGGCAGTTACTCTAGAAGAGCTGGACAGGGCAGTGGAACGTCCTTAACCCATCAGCAGGCCGGTATCTGCTCCTTTGTGCAAGGAGGAACAGGATGAGCACTGCCAGAGCCCTGCAAAATGGCCTCCAGCTGGCCACTGGTGTGAATGTCTCTGATCAAACAATCAGAAGAAGACTTCATGAGGGTGGCCTGAGGGCCTGACGTCCTCGAGTGGGCTCTGTGCTCACTGCCCAGCACCATAGAGCTTGATTGGCATTTGCCATTGAACACCAGAATTGGCAGATCCGCCACTGGTGCCCTCTGCTTTTAACAGATGAGAGCAGGTTCACCCTGCGCACATGTGACAGACGTAAAAGGGCATGGAGAATTATGCCACCTGTAACATCATTCAGAATGACCATTTTGGTGGTGGGTCAGTTATGGTCTGGGGAGGCATATCCATGGAGGGACGCACAGACCTCTACAGACTAGATAATGGCACCCTGACTGCCATTAGGTATTGGGATGAAATCCTTGGACCCATTGTCAGACCCTACGCAGTGCAGTGGGTCCTGGGTTCCTCCTGGTGCATGACAATGCCCGGGTTCATGTGGCGAGAGTATGCAGGCAGTTGCTGGAGAATGAAGGAATAAATACCATTGAATGGCCCCCACGCTCGCCTGACCTAAATCCAATAGAACACCTCTGGGGAATCATGTTTCGGTCCATCCAACACCGCCAAGTTGAACCTCAGACTGTCCAGGAGCTCAGTGATGCCCTGGTTCAGATCTGGGAGGAAATACCCCAGGACACCATTCGTTGCCTCATTAGGAGCATGCCCCAACGTTGTCAGGCATGCATACCAGTACGTGGGGGTCATACAAACTACCGAGTTCCATTTTGAGTTGCTACAATGAAATTTCAGTCAAACGGATTAGCCTGCTACATCATTTTTCCATTTTGATTTTCGGGGTGTCTTTGAATTCAGTCCTCTGTAGGTTGATAATTTTCATTTCCATCAAACGATGGGGCATCCTTACATTCCTAACACATTACCCAGCCCATATCAGTATAGATATCCAGCATGATATTTTTTCCCCATTGAGATCTGATCTGTTTGCAAAGTGTTCCTTTTTTGAGCAGTGTATATATATATATATATATATATATATGTTTTTTTTTGTGATCAATGTGATCACAAAAAAAAATGTGATCAATCAAATTTATGCTGGCTGCCTTTAGGGGTTCATCCACGTGCAGTTAATACCATTGTACTAAATATTCTGTCATTGCATGTTTATATATATGTATACACACACACATATATATATATATATATATATCAAAATAACTGTAAAGGTTCGGCGCTTCACATACACAAATATAGGCTGACACAGTAGTTAAATTTCACCACAAAAAAACCCAAATATGTATATGTGAAAAATAATAACCGTCGAAAGTCCCACTCTAAATTTAGTGACAAAAATTCTCTTCTAGTGCTTGGTATATATCGTCATGCGAAACCTCTTAGTGCTCCGCCACCATGTGCCAATATATTGCACTCACCAACCCTTCATGACCCCTTAAGTAAAAGAAGGTCAATAGCGTTTTGTGTTACCAGGGTTTATGCTCACAGTAGATTTCTTCTCTATATTCTCCCAATGAATCCGCAGTTTCAGATCCACACAAGTCAAAAAAGATTACTCTTATAGTGTATTAGATTTAATAAAATTTGTTTCCATATAAACATCAAGAATGCACACACATTTGTTGGTGCCCAATCCTCGGCACTGATACACTCAGCTTTTCTGCGCTAACTGCCACTCCTCACTCTGGAGCCAGCTCCAATAGCCAGAAGCAGAAGTGACATTAATGGACCCAGACGTAGCTGGACATGACAATCTGGCACCAAGACAATGTGGGTCCCATTCCATAGGTGGGTGTGGCTTGTGTCATGATGCCAAGGCATCGCGCATGCGTGGTACCATCCAGAAGGACACCAAGGGAGCCATTTTGGCATTGGCTGTGGGATTGATTGGCGGTTTCGTCCACAGCTGTTGCTAGTCTATTGGGCCTATTTAAAGCCTTTGAAAATAGCATAATCCCCTTTGTCTGTGGAAACTTTTGAAGCACTTTGCCGTGTATCCTTTAAGGTGTCTTATGATAAGCTGAATTTTTGCCTGGAATATTTTCTGTGAGATTTATATATACACATATATTTGTATTTATCACAATATATTCTAAAGAGGCTCTATTGGTATTTTCCCTTTTGTTTCCACTTTACATATAGATATGAGATCTCACATATTATCCTTGGGCACACTATCTTCCGTATATGGTCCTTTCTTTTAATTTTGAGACCTTTTTGAACAAATACCAATGGAGGTAACCAATTCTTTTTGTGACCCAGTTTTGACATTATTATAGAATTTCAAGAGGGTACCCGGTTTTTCCCATTTTTACCTTCTAATCTTATAGGGTGTGCCGTGGACATATGCTGCCGGTCATGCTTGGCCCATGCTGGGGCTTTCTGGGGGCCCTGATCACTCGGGTGAAGATTTGGCTTTCCCAAGCTAACTCATTTAGACAGTGAACATTGCCCCTACATCTTAATGTTAATTGTAAGTTGCTTCGATATCATTGTTGTCAGGCCTGTGCATTTTACTTTCTTTTATAATATGTTATGTAGCTAATATTGTTATTACCTGTGTATATCTTTCTGCCTATGTACACAGGTATCTCTCTGCATTGGGATTAATGCACTGGAGATAAGATATACAGCACTGTAAACTATATGCTACTCTTTATGAACATGTACTGGAGTTAGCCATATGGCACTGTAATGTATATTTTACCCTTTGTTGATACTGATAATGTGCAAATTGAAAATTATACCAACCATTAAAATGAAACAGTATAAATAATAAGCTGTATACAACACTGACGTTTTGTAGACAAGACCAGAATTTTCTGTTTTTACTGGAAGATTTTATATGTAAACATAATAAAATTTGGTTTTAAAGATTTTTTTTTTTGGTGATAGATATTTCTTTCTGTATTTCACTCTGTTGCTGCTGAAGAGTCCTAGGGGAGGTATCTTTGTTGTCTTGTAGTATCAATTAAGGGATGTAGCAGTGGGATTTTCATTCACATAACAAAATAGTGCAGATTTCTAAAATTTGACTACAAAAGTGGAGATTTCCTTTAAAGTGATACTAAGCCCAGGACCCTGCTTTCACTATATTTGGTTTCCCACAGTACACACAACATGGAAATGCAATTATTTTAGTAAATATAAACTTCTAAATACCTTTTCTCATCAGCAGTTAGAGCAGTCTTGTGACTTCAGTAGAGCACTGGTAAAACTTGTAGGAGGAATTTTCTTTCTGCTCTAGGAGTATGTGAAACCTCTGACCCTCTGTCTGGACAGTGCTGATTGGCCCTGTGCTGATCACATGCACCCCTCCCCCCTAAAAAAAAAGCTCTCTAGCAATACACAACAAACTGGGCATGTGCATGTGACCAGGGGTTTAGTCTGTATTAGGTGGTCATTTCAACAAGAGGAGGGGCAGAGAAGAAAGGATCAAACAGCCTTTTTACACAATGAAGAGAATTAACCCCTTAGGTTCCACAAGGAGTATAACAAGCATACTTTACTGCATATACGGACTGATTTTACTGGTGTGGGTTTAGTAACACTTTAGACACTTGGAATAGGCTGCATTTTGAAAAAGGATACACAGTGTGCAGCTTTTCATTCCAAAAGAAAATCTCCATTACAGTGTAAATATTTAACAGAAAAACGTTAGCAGTATTTAGTATTTAGCAGAAATACGCACGATATAACTCCATAGACAACATTTAAGCACTTGGAGTAGGCAGCATTTTGAAAAGAACATACAGCATGCAGTTTTTCATCCCCCCCAAAAAAATACTAGAGTGCATATATTTCACATAGAAAAGGCAGAAATATAGTACAGACTCCAAAAAGCATTTCAGCACTTGGAAACGGACACACAGCATGCAGTTTTTAATAAATAAAACTACATTAAAGTATATACATTTCACCTGGAAAAGGCAAAAATATTGTACAGGCTTCATAGACAGTATTTACAGTAGATCTGTAATCACATCATACACTTTCATCAGCATTGCAATGGCAATACAAACGATAGTTATTTTTTACAATTCACTATTAGCTTAATCGGTTCCTCTCTAGAGCAAACTTTTCATCTTTTACACACATGTAAAAGTTTGCATTTTTAGCTACAAAATTACCTAACCCCCCAGAATAATGTATTGTATATTTTCTGTTAAAAGATAGCGGTTTGTATTTTTAATGTCACCCAATATTTTCGCATCTGTTTATTAAATCTATCATTTCATGGAAAAACACAATAAAATTAATTTTAGCGCACTCAAACACAATATATACATGTATTGCTACGGCCGCTGGGTTTTGCTGGGTCCCCCTAAGCTCTTCACAGCTAGGCAACATGCATTTTCCACACTTTCTCTCAGAGTTAGTAAAAGAGCCCTTGAGCTTGTTTTTGTTGTTTTTATTAGGGGTTAACAACTTGGATGGGATATAAGGGTATATGGGATCCCCGGGGAACTGTAAAACTTTGAGGACAACTTCTTAGCAAGCTGTACAAAAATGTGGACCAAAAAATCAGCAACAGTCTTTAGCATGGAGCAGTGAGTCCCCTTTGGTGAACCTCCTCAGACCCCAGATGAAACTCTCTTCATCCACCCAGCTGTCCTGAGGATATCCCTAGGCAAGGGTTTCCAAGATCTACAGATGAGTAGTCTCAGATGAGAACTAGTTGGGTATTGCACCTGACCGCCCTCTCTCTTCTGTGGCCCAGGGGGTGTAGAAATACTCACACTGTCCTTTCCCTTTAGCTTAGTGGGTTGCAGCTGCTTTCAGGCCTCACGCTGGGCTGGCTCTTTCCCTGCTGACAGGCTGTCCTTCCTAGGAGGCTGTGGTACAGTGGAGATCCTTCTGTCTGCTCCAGCCTGTAGGTAGACTCCCCTCCCTGGGGCCTACTCCCAGGCTCCACGCTCCAGCACTTTCCTTCAGTCCATCTTCCATCCGACTCCAACAACTCCCTTGCTTTTCAGGCTCTCTCACATTTAAGGGCTGTACCTGTCACCATGCCTGGCCTCCCTTGGGGATTGGCCAGGTTCCCCTAAACATGCAAATCCAGGCCTCCTCCCCTCCTCTTCCAGAAAGTTCCAGAAGTTTCTAGAAGGGTTGGAGGGCTCTAGATGTCCTGACCTGTAGAACCTCCCACCGTGGCCTGAGGTAACCTCACTGCCTCACTCCCAGGCTGACTCATCTCAGGCTTTTAACAAGTGACTGACTAACCACAAAACTCCTATCTACCTAGAGTGCCCTACATACACAATACCCTATTTTTTGTAAAAATATAAGATGAGGTAGTGTTGAGTTAAAAGATAACAAATGTATAAAGCCTCAAAACTGCTTGTGCCCAATGATGAATTAATTATGATACCCAAAAGGCAATGCTTTAAATGCCTTGACATGTCATAAGTTTATAGTTAACTGCAGATGAGGAACCAAGAATTATTGCTCTCACTCTGATGTTCACTGCTATATCTAACTTGTATAGCAATTGCATGTTTACATATACATACCTACTTGATGCGTGAGATTGTGTTCATATGTGTGGGCGTCAACAGAGCAGCTTTTAAATGTGATAGCACTGGTAGATGACAGGCTATTTTTATGGAGATATTACAAGTGTCAGAGATAAGCCTTTCCTGTTTTCACTGGTGCAGGATAGATTGGAGGAGCCATGGGGGTGCAATAAATCATAGTGATTGTAGAGAATATTGAGGTACTAGACCACAGTTTGAACAGGAAATAAATGCAAAAGAAAGGTTTTATTTTTAAAAAAATCAACATTAGAGTGTCTTCATTTAACAGAAAAATTTGAGCACTTTTAGTAGGCTGCATTTTGAACAGGAGGGACACCAGGCAGCTTTTATAAAAAAAAAAAATAAACATTTGAGTGTATTGTTTCACTAGTGCATTTGCTTAAAGGTAGCTGTATGTCTGGCAAAAAAAGTTTCCATTAGCCTACAAATAAGATTACATTTCATAAAAAGGTAAGACTGAGCAGAGATAATTATTGCTTCTGTTTTTGGGGATCCTGTACCCCTACTGTAGAATTTTCTGGGACACATATATTAATTTTTAGTGTCTTTAGGCGATTTCAGATAATTAAAGAGCCGGTGAAATAAAAATAAAGTGTGATTTTATTTTATCACACAATGGCTTAAAATAACAACGTAAAATGTATCATGAATAACAGTTCAGTGTAGGTAAAACAAAAATATGAAACCAGTTATAAAGATGTGTCAACCTTAGACTCATGGCTGTCCTGCCATGTGCTTCTTGTCTGTTCAAAGCAGCTGAGTCTGAGCAAGAAGAAGGAAGTGATGTGATCTTAGGTCTCAAAGAGAATGCACCTGTTTCAGGTTGTCAGTAAGTGAATAACCATAGTGTCTTCATGCCATGTGAGTGTCTGTATGTGTGTGAATGGACGAATGTGTATATGTATGTGTTGTGTTTCCATCTCTTAGAATGTATTTTTATGTTACATGTAGATGTCATAATTCTCATAACTCAGAACCTTGTATGGCAAACATTTCTGCTTAGTAGAGCGTTTTCATTGAAGGGAGGGGATACTACATATATGGTCTTTTGATTGACAAGCCCATATGTAACACTATTCTTGATCTGAAACGTGGCTTCATAAGTTAAAGATGACAATGTTGCATCAGCCTACTCATGTGACCAGTTTCTCTGAAGGATAGTATAACTAAGAATCTATCTTTACAACATAATATCTCAATGTTGTATAACCAAACATCTACTTATGTAACACATACAGTATTACCAACTTATAAAACATAAATTAAATACACACAGATACTACTAGAATATGTTATTTCATACTAATTCTATTTTGGTTCATTTATGACTCCTATGAAACCCTACACCAGAGATCTTTTAACCAGGTATGCCCAACCACAGAAATTTCCTAAATACTCAGCTTCCAGCTAGTTAACTTAACTTCAAATACTCTGACATTTTCTGGCTCAGCTATAATGGAAGAATTCAACACTATCACTTGTTCAAGGCCAACCACACAGTTTAATATTAATTATGATTAATCATTGAAACCAAATATTTTGCAAGCTTGCCATACATATAAATCCTATAAGTGCCGAATTATGAATTTAGAATTACTATTTAACACCTACCCTTTTTCCCTTGTACAAATAAGCTGATAAATTTTGCAAAAGTAGATAGATGGAATGGAAATCGGTCTGTCACTGTTAATGGGTACACCTCTTTGGAAGTCCAAGCCTATCTTGAATGTAGTTTCTTTGCGTGTGGGGTGTTGTCAGCTAAAGTCCATGAGACAAGGTTGGAACTTTCTTTTTAATGTCCCCAAAAAATTCCTGAAAGTGACTAAGAGAAGTTTATCACCTTGTTTAATAGTAAGAATTAGAGATGAGCGAATCGAAGTATCCGAAGTGGAATTCGAGTCGAATATCGGAAAAATTTCGATTCGTGCCGAATCCGAAAAATAGCCTAATTCGGACGCGCGAATCGAAATTTTTCAGAAAATGGCGGCTGACATGTGCGGCGACGGAGCGGGGATGTCTGGGAAGGCGCGCAGACAAGGCGCGCTGACCCATAATGCATTCCTCAACTACATGTGATCGCATCAGCCTATCAGCAGCCAGCCAGCCAGCACTGTGTAATGGTCGAGCTATAAATAGCGGCCATTTTGGAATTCTTCATTTGCCTGCAGTTATTGAACAGAGGCAGACCGCTCTGTGCTAGGGACAGGGACAGAGTTAGGGCCACAGAAACGATAATTGGGGACAGAGAAAAGTTACTTAGGGACAGAGAACCATTACTCAGGGACACAGACTTGTTAATGAGGGCCACAGAATCGTTATTTAGGGACAAAGAAACGCTAGTTAGGGCCACAGAATTCATAATCAGGGACAGACAGAATTGTTACTCAGTGCCAGAGAATTGTTACTTAGGGCCACAGAAACGTTATTAGGGCCACAGAATTGTTACTCAGGGACAGACAGAATTGTTACTGAGTGCCAGAGAATTGTTACTCAGGGACAGACAGAATTGTTACTGAGTGCCAGAGAATTGTTACTTAGGGCCACAGAAACTTTAATTAGGGCCACAGAATTTTTACTCAGGGACAGACAGAATTGTTACTGAGTGCCAGAGAATTGTTACTCAGGGACAGACAGAATTGTTACTGAGTGCCAGAGAATTGTTACTTAGGGCCACAGAAACTTTACTTAGGGCCACAGAATTGTTACTCGCACAGACACAGAATTGTTACTCGCACAGACACAGAATTGTTACTGAAGGCCACAGAACTGTTACTTAGGGCCACAGAATTGTTACTCGCACAGACACAGAATTGTTACTCGCACAGACACAGAACTGTTACTGAGGGCCACAGAACTGTTACTTAGGGCCACAGAATTGTTACTCGCACAGACACAGAATTGTTACTCAGGGCCACAGAACTGTTACTTAGGGACAAAGAAACGCTAGTTAGGACCACAGAATTCATACTCAGGGACAGACAGAATTGTTACTGAGTGCCAGAGAATTGTTACTCAGGGACAGACAGAATTGTTACGGAGTGCCAGAGAATTGTTACTCAGGGCCACAGAAACTTTACTTAGGGCCACAGAATTTTTACTCAGGGACAGACAGAATTGTTACTGAGTGCCAGAGAATTGTTACTCAGGGACAGACAGAATTGTTACGGAGTGCCAGAGAACTGTTACTCAGGGCCACAGAAACTTTACTTAGGGCCACAGAATTTTTACTCAGGGACAGACAGAATTGTTACTGAGTGCCAGAGAATTGTTACTCAGGGACAGACAGAATTGTTACGGAGTGCCAGAGAATTGTTACTTAGGGCCACAGAAACTTTACTTAGGGCCACAGAATTGTTACTCGCACAGACACAGAATTGTTACTCGCACAGACACAGAACTGTTACTGAGGGCCACAGAAACTTTACTTAGGGACAAAGAAACGCTAGTTAGGGCCACGGAATTCATACTCAGGGACAGACAGAATTGTTACGGAGTGCCAGAGAATTGTTACTCAGGGCCACAGAAACTTTACTTAGGGCCACAGAATTTTTACTCAGGGACAGACAGAATTGTTACTGAGTGCCAGAGAATTGTTACTCAGGGACAGACAGAATTGTTACGGAGTGTCAGAGAATTGTTACTCAGGGACAGACAGAATTGTTACTGAGTGCCAGAGAATTGTTACTTAGGGCCACAGAAACTTTAATTAGGGCCACAGAATTTTTACTCAGGGACAGACAGAATTGTTACTGAGTGCCAGAGAATTGTTACTCAGGGACAGACAGAATTGTTACTGAGTGCCAGAGAATTGTTACTTAGGGCCACAGAAGCTTTACTTAGGGCCACAGAATTTTTACTCAGGGACAGACAGAATTGTTACTCAGTGCCAGAGAATTGTTACTCAGGGACAGACAGAATTGTTACTGAGTGCCAGAGAATTGTTAGTCAGGGCCCCAGAAACTTTACTTAGGGCCACAGAATTTTTACTCAGGGACAGACAGAATTGTTACTGAGTGCCAGAGAATTGTTACTCAGGGACAGACAGAATTGTTACTGAGTGCCAGAGAATTGTTACTTAGGGCCACAGAAACTTTACTTAGGGCCACAGAATTGTTACTCGCACAGACACAGAATTGTTACTCGCACAGACACAGAACTGTTACTGAGGGCCACAGAAACTTTACTTAGGGACAAAGAAACGCTAGTTAGGGCCACGGAATTCATACTCAGGGACAGACAGAATTGTTACGGAGTGCCAGAGAATTGTTACTCAGGGCCACAGAAACTTTACTTAGGGCCACAGAATTTTTACTCAGGGACAGACAGAATTGTTACGGAGTGCCAGAGAATTGTTACTCAGGGACAGACAGAATTGTTACTGAGTGCCAGAGAATTGTTACTTAGGGCCACATAAACTTTAATTAGGGCCACAGAATTTTTACTCAGGGACAGACAGAATTGTTACTGAGTGCCAGAGAATTGTTACTCAGGGACAGACAGAATTGTTACCGAGTGCCAGAGAATTGTTACTCAGGGACAGACAGAATTGTTACTGAGTGCCAGAGAATTGTTACTTAGGGCCACAGAAACTTTACTTAGGGCCACAGAATTGTTACTCGCACAGACACAGAATTGTTACTCGCACAGACACAGAACTGTTACTGAGGGCCACAGAAACTTTACTTAGGGACAAAGAAACGCTAGTTAGGGCCACGGAATTCATACTCAGGGACAGACAGAATTGTTACGGAGTGCCAGAGAATTGTTACTCAGGGCCACAGAAACTTTACTTAGGGCCACAGAATTTTTACTCAGGGACAGACAGAATTGTTACTGAGTGCCAGAGAATTGTTACTCAGGGACAGACAGAATTGTTACGGAGTGTCAGAGAATTGTTACTCAGGGACAGACAGAATTGTTACTGAGTGCCAGAGAATTGTTACTTAGGGCCACAGAAACTTTAATTAGGGCCACAGAATTTTTACTCAGGGACAGACAGAATTGTTACTGAGTGCCAGAGAATTGTTACTCAGGGACAGACAGAATTGTTACTGAGTGCCAGAGAATTGTTACTTAGGGCCACAGAAGCTTTACTTAGGGCCACAGAATTTTTACTCAGGGACAGACAGAATTGTTACTCAGTGCCAGAGAATTGTTACTCAGGGACAGACAGAATTGTTACTGAGTGCCAGAGAATTGTTAGTCAGGGCCCCAGAAACTTTACTTAGGGCCACAGAATTTTTACTCAGGGACAGACAGAATTGTTACTGAGTGCCAGAGAATTGTTACTCAGGGACAGACAGAATTGTTACTGAGTGCCAGAGAATTGTTACTTAGGGCCACAGAAACTTTACTTAGGGCCACAGAATTGTTACTCGCACAGACACAGAATTGTTACTCGCACAGACACAGAACTGTTACTGAGGGCCACAGAAACTTTACTTAGGGACAAAGAAACGCTAGTTAGGGCCACGGAATTCATACTCAGGGACAGACAGAATTGTTACGGAGTGCCAGAGAATTGTTACTCAGGGCCACAGAAACTTTACTTAGGGCCACAGAATTTTTACTCAGGGACAGACAGAATTGTTACGGAGTGCCAGAGAATTGTTACTCAGGGACAGACAGAATTGTTACTGAGTGCCAGAGAATTGTTACTTAGGGCCACAGAAACTTTAATTAGGGCCACAGAATTTTTACTCAGGGACAGACAGAATTGTTACTGAGTGCCAGAGAATTGTTACTCAGGGACAGACAGAATTGTTACCGAGTGCCAGAGAATTGTTACTCAGGGACAGACAGAATTGTTACTGAGTGCCAGAGAATTGTTACTTAGGGCCACAGAAACTTTAATTAGGGCCACAGAATTTTTACTCAGGGACAGACAGAATTGTTACTGAGTGCCAGAGAATTGTTACTCAGGGACAGACAGAATTGTTACCGAGTGCCAGAGAATTGTTACTCAGGGCCACAGAAACTTTACTTAGGGCCAGAGAATTTTTACTCAGGGACAGACAGAATTGTTACTGAGTGCCAGAGAATTGTTACTCAGGGACAGACAGAATTGTTACCGAGTGCCAGAGAATTGTTACTCAGGGACAGACAGAATTGTTACTGAGTGCCAGAGAATTGTTACTCAGGGACAGACAGAATTGTTACCGAGTGCCAGAGAATTGTTACTCAGGGACAGACAGAATTGTTACTGAGTGCCAGAGAATTGTTACTTAGGGCCACAGAAACTTTAATTAGGGCCACAGAATTTTTGCTCAGGGACAGACAGAATTGTTACTGAGTGCCAGAGAATTGTTACTCAGGGACAGACAGAATTGTTACGGAGTGCCAGAGAATTGTTACTCAGGGCCACAGAAACTTTACTTAGGGCCAGAGAATTTTTACTCAGGGACAGACAGAATTGTTACTGAGTGCCAGAGAATTGTTACTCAGGGACAGACAGAATTGTTACTGAGTGCCAGAGAATTGTTACTTAGGGCCACAGAAACTTTACTTAGGGCCACAGAATTGTTACTCGCACAGACACAGAATTGTTACTGAGGGCCACAGAACTGTTACTTGGGGCCACAGAAAAGTTAATCAGGGACACAGAATTGTTACTGAGGGCCACAGAACTGTTACTTAGGGCCACAGAATTGTTACTCGCACAGACACAGAATTGTTACTCAGGGACACAGAATTGTTACTCAGGGACACATAATCGTTTAATTAAAGAGTATGTCAGACAACATGCAGAGGAGTGGCAGAGGAGGCAATGTTTTAGGAGCGAGCAGACGTGGCAGCAGAGGAAGGGGTCGAGGCAGCACTATTCGCAGCCAGAGGCCAGTGCTCCCGGTGTCATCCAGCGGTCGTGTCTCCACCGACAACCCTGCCGTCGTCGATTGGTTGGCTCGGTCGTCTTCCTCTTCCCAGGTCACCTCTGACACCTACAGCCAACGGTCGGTGGGTACGTCAGACACAACCGTTAGTTGGCATGGCCCGGGACCTAGCCCACTGAAATCACGTGTCCTCTACCTGCCCCTGTCCTTTGGTGTTCCCTCACCAAGCAAAGTATCGCATGCTGTGGGCTCAGCCCCACTGTACAGTGAGGAAGAGCTAACAGAGGGCGGTCAGGAACGGGGGGAGACATCCGCCTTTTCAGCAGCTAGGCGAAGAAGTAGTGGCGAGGAGAGTGGCCCGGTAGCCGGTCTAGAGACAGGTCTGTCTCCTGACCCAGACGCAGCCGAGGGGGCTAGTAGTGAGGCGGAGACCCTACTTGATGATGAGGAGGTTGATCGCACTTGGCAGCCTCGTCGTCATCAGGCAATTTCTTCCGCATCATCAGGAGAAGAGGGTGGCAGCTTGGCAGTGAGCGAAACAGTCGGTGGGTTGCCCAGGAGACAGCAGGAGGGTCGCAGCAGTGTCAGTGGAAGCAGTGTCAGTGGAGCCAAACGGCCACGGAGTAGAGCACCAGCTCCACTGCAGCCTACCACCACGGCCAGTAGTGGTGCCGGTGTGCACGGAGGAAGCAGCAGTCAGCCAGTGAGGAGTATCGGGGGCAAAGTTTCCTACTCGGCGGTGTGGCAATTTTTCGTCAAGCCGCCCGAGGAAGTAAACGTAGCCGTATGTCGACTATGTGGCCAGAAAGTCAAGCGTGGCCAGGGGGCCCATGTTGGGACTATTTGGGCCATGTTGGGACAATGGGAGACCTCCCATTGCTGCTGTCTCCATCGCCACACTCTGCCATGTGCCACTTTCAGGTCTCCTCACACACTGCTGGTGTGTTCAGTTTTTTGACATAGGGTGCTGGCAGATTACGGGCCTCCCATAGCTGCTGCCAGGCCCCTAATCTGCCATAGGCCCCTATATACCGCCTCCTCATGCTGCTGCCAGGTCCAGAGTCTGTCATGGGTCCCTGTACGGCCTCCCATTGCTGCTGTCTCCATCGCCACACTCTGCCATGTGCCACTTTCAGGTCTCCTCACACACTGCTGGTGTGTAGAATTTTTTGACATAGGGTGCTGGCAGATTACGGGCCTCCCATAGCTGCTGCCAGGCCCCTAATCTGCCATAGGCCCCTATATACCGCCTCCTCATGCTGCTGCCAGGTCCAGAGTCTGTCATGGGTCCCTGTACGGCCTCCCATTGCTGCTGTCTCCATCACCACACTCTGCCATGTGCCACTTTCAGGTCTCCTCACACACTGCTGGTGTGTAGAATTTTTTGACATAGGGTGCTGGCAGATTATGGGCCTCCCATTGCTGCTGCCAGGCCCCTAATCTGCCATAGGCCCCTATATACCGCTTCCTCATGCTGCTGCCAGGTCCAGAGTCTCTCATGCCATGTGCCACTTTCAGGTCTCCTCACACTGCTGGTGTGTAGAATTTTTTGACATAGGGTGCTGGCAGATTAAGGGCCTCCCATAGCTGCTGCCAGGCCCCTAATCTGCCATAGGCCCCTATATACCGCCTCCTCATGCTGCTGCCAGGTCCAGAGTCTGTCATGGGTCCCTGTACGGCCTCCCATTGCTGCTGTCTCCATCGCCACACTCTGCCATGTGCCACTTTCAGGTCTCCTCACACTGCTGGTGTGTTGAATTTTTTGACATAGGGTGCTGGCAGATTATGGGCCTCCTATAGCTGCTGCCAGGCCCCTAATCTGCCATAGGCCCCTATATACCGCTTCCTCATGCTGCTGCCAGGTCCAGAGTCTCTCATGCCATGTGCCACTTTCAGGTCTCCTCACACTGCTGGTGTGTTGAATTTTTTGACATAGGGTGCTGGCAGATTATGGGCCTCCCATAGCTGCTGCCAGGCCCCTAATCTGCCATAGGCCCCTATATACCGCCTCCTCATGCTGCTGCCAGGTCCAGAGTCTGTCATGGGTCCCTGTACGGCCTCCCATTGCTGCTGTCTCCATCACCACACTCTGCCATGTGCCACTTTCAGGTCTCCTCACACACTGCTGGTGTGTAGAATTTTTTGACATAGGGTGCTGGCAGATTATGGGCCTCCCATTGCTGCTGCCAGGCCCCTAATCTGCCATAGGCCCCTATATACCGCTTCCTCATGCTGCTGCCAGGTCCAGAGTCTCTCATGCCATGTGCCACTTTCAGGTCTCCTCACACTGCTGGTGTGTAGAATTTTTTGACATAGGGTGCTGGCAGATTAAGGGCCTCCCATAGCTGCTGCCAGGCCCCTAATCTGCCATAGGCCCCTATATACCGCTTCCTCATGCTGCTGCCAGGTCCAGAGTCTCTCATGCCATGTGCCACTTTCAGGTCTCCTCACACTGCTGGTGTGTAGAATTTTTTGACATAGGGTGCTGGCAGATTAAGGGCCTCCCATAGCTGCTGCCAGGCCCCTAATCTGCCATAGGCCCCTATATACCGCCTCCTCATGCTGCTGCCAGGTCCAGAGTCTGTCATGGGTCCCTGTACGGCCTCCCATTGCTGCTGTCTCCATCACCACACTCTGCCATGTGCCACTTTCAGGTCTCCTCACACACTGCTGGTGTGTAGAATTTTTTGACATAGGGTGCTGGCAGATTACGGGCCTCCCATAGCTGCTGCCAGGCCCCTAATCTGCCATAGGCCCCTATATACCGCCTCCTCATGCTGCTGCCAGGTCCAGAGTCTGTCATGGGTCCCTGTACGGCCTCCCATTGCTGCTGTCTCCATCACCACACTCTGCCATGTGCCACTTTCAGGTCTCCTCACACACTGCTGGTGTGTAGAATTTTTTGACATAGGGTGCTGGCAGATTATGGGCCTCCCATTGCTGCTGCCAGGCCCCTAATCTGCCATAGGCCCCTATATACCGCTTCCTCATGCTGCTGCCAGGTCCAGAGTCTCTCATGCCATGTGCCACTTTCAGGTCTCCTCACACTGCTGGTGTGTAGAATTTTTTGACATAGGGTGCTGGCAGATTAAGGGCCTCCCATAGCTGCTGCCAGGCCCCTAATCTGCCATAGGCCCCTATATACCGCCTCCTCATGCTGCTGCCAGGTCCAGAGTCTGTCATGGGTCCCTGTACGGCCTCCCATTGCTGCTGTCTCCATCACCACACTCTGCCATGTGCCACTTTCAGGTCTCCTCACACACTGCTGGTGTGTAGAATTTTTTGACATAGGGTGCTGGCAGATTATGGGCCTCCCATTGCTGCTGCCAGGCCCCTAATCTGCCATAGGCCCCTATATACCGCTTCCTCATGCTGCTGCCAGGTCCAGAGTCTCTCATGCCATGTGCCACTTTCAGGTCTCCTCACACTGCTGGTGTGTAGAATTTTTTGACATAGGGTGCTGGCAGATTAAGGGCCTCCCATAGCTGCTGCCAGGCCCCTAATCTGCCATAGGCCCCTATATACCGCCTCCTCATGCTGCTGCCAGGTCCAGAGTCTGTCATGGGTCCCTGTACGGCCTCCCATTGCTGCTGTCTCCATCGCCACACTCTGCCATGTGCCACTTTCAGGTCTCCTCACACTGCTGGTGTGTTGAATTTTTTGACATAGGGTGCTGGCAGATTATGGGCCTCCTATAGCTGCTGCCAGGCCCCTAATCTGCCATAGGCCCCTATATACCGCTTCCTCATGCTGCTGCCAGGTCCAGAGTCTCTCATGCCATGTGCCACTTTCAGGTCTCCTCACACTGCTGGTGTGTTGAATTTTTTGACATAGGGTGCTGGCAGATTATGGGCCTCCCATAGCTGCTGCCAGGCCCCTAATCTGCCATAGGCCCCTATATACCGCCTCCTCATGCTGCTGCCAGGTCCAGAGTCTGTCATGGGTCCCTGTACGGCCTCCCATTGCTGCTGTCTCCATCACCACACTCTGCCATGTGCCACTTTCAGGTCTCCTCACACACTGCTGGTGTGTAGAATTTTTTGACATAGGGTGCTGGCAGATTACGGGCCTCCCATAGCTGCTGCCAGGCCCCTAATCTGCCATAGGCCCCTATATACCGCCTCCTCATGCTGCTGCCAGGTCCAGAGTCTGTCATGGGTCCCTGTACGGCCTCCCATTGCTGCTGTCTCCATCACCACACTCTGCCATGTGCCACTTTCAGGTCTCCTCACACACTGCTGGTGTGTAGAATTTTTTGACATAGGGTGCTGGCAGATTAAGGGCCTCCCATAGCTGCTGCCAGGCCCCTAATCTGCCATAGGCCCCTATATACCGCTTCCTCATGCTGCTGCCAGGTCCAGAGTCTCTCATGCCATGTGCCACTTTCAGGTCTCCTCACACTGCTGGTGTGTAGAATTTTTTGACATAGGGTGCTGGCAGATTAAGGGCCTCCCATAGCTGCTGCCAGGCCCCTAATCTGCCATAGGCCCCTATATACCGCCTCCTCATGCTGCTGCCAGGTCCAGAGTCTGTCATGGGTCCCTGTACGGCCTCCCATTGCTGCTGTCTCCATCACCACACTCTGCCATGTGCCACTTTCAGGTCTCCTCACACACTGCTGGTGTGTAGAATTTTTTGACATAGGGTGCTGGCAGATTACGGGCCTCCCATAGCTGCTGCCAGGCCCCTAATCTGCCATAGGCCCCTATATACCGCCTCCTCATGCTGCTGCCAGGTCCAGAGTCTGTCATGGGTCCCTGTACGGCCTCCCATTGCTGCTGTCTCCATCACCACACTCTGCCATGTGCCACTTTCAGGTCTCCTCACACACTGCTGGTGTGTAGAATTTTTTGACATAGGGTGCTGGCAGATTATGGGCCTCCCATTGCTGCTGCCAGGCCCCTAATCTGCCATAGGCCCCTATATACCGCTTCCTCATGCTGCTGCCAGGTCCAGAGTCTCTCATGCCATGTGCCACTTTCAGGTCTCCTCACACTGCTGGTGTGTAGAATTTTTTGACATAGGGTGCTGGCAGATTAAGGGCCTCCCATAGCTGCTGCCAGGCCCCTAATCTGCCATAGGCCCCTATATACCGCCTCCTCATGCTGCTGCCAGGTCCAGAGTCTGTCATGGGTCCCTGTACGGCCTCCCATTGCTGCTGTCTCCATCACCACACTCTGCCATGTGCCACTTTCAGGTCTCCTCACACACTGCTGGTGTGTAGAATTTTTTGACATAGGGTGCTGGCAGATTATGGGCCTCCCATTGCTGCTGCCAGGCCCCTAATCTGCCATAGGCCCCTATATACCGCTTCCTCATGCTGCTGCCAGGTCCAGAGTCTCTCATGCCATGTGCCACTTTCAGGTCTCCTCACACTGCTGGTGTGTAGAATTTTTTGACATAGGGTGCTGGCAGATTAAGGGCCTCCCATAGCTGCTGCCAGGCCCCTAATCTGCCATAGGCCCCTATATACCGCCTCCTCATGCTGCTGCCAGGTCCAGAGTCTGTCATGGGTCCCTGTACGGCCTCCCATTGCTGCTGTCTCCATCGCCACACTCTGCCATGTGCCACTTTCAGGTCTCCTCACACTGCTGGTGTGTTGAATTTTTTGACATAGGGTGCTGGCAGATTATGGGCCTCCTATAGCTGCTGCCAGGCCCCTAATCTGCCATAGGCCCCTATATACCGCTTCCTCATGCTGCTGCCAGGTCCAGAGTCTCTCATGCCATGTGCCACTTTCAGGTCTCCTCACACTGCTGGTGTGTTGAATTTTTTGACATAGGGTGCTGGCAGATTATGGGCCTCCCATAGCTGCTGCCAGGCCCCTAATCTGCCATAGGCCCCTATATACCGCCTCCTCATGCTGCTGCCAGGTCCAGAGTCTGTCATGGGTCCCTGTACGGCCTCCCATTGCTGCTGTCTCCATCACCACACTCTGCCATGTGCCACTTTCAGGTCTCCTCACACACTGCTGGTGTGTAGAATTTTTTGACATAGGGTGCTGGCAGATTACGGGCCTCCCATAGCTGCTGCCAGGCCCCTAATCTGCCATAGGCCCCTATATACCGCCTCCTCATGCTGCTGCCAGGTCCAGAGTCTGTCATGGGTCCCTGTACGGCCTCCCATTGCTGCTGTCTCCATCACCACACTCTGCCATGTGCCACTTTCAGGTCTCCTCACACACTGCTGGTGTGTAGAATTTTTTGACATAGGGTGCTGGCAGATTAAGGGCCTCCCATAGCTGCTGCCAGGCCCCTAATCTGCCATAGGCCCCTATATACCGCCTCCTCATGCTGCTGCCAGGTCCAGAGTCTGTCATGGGTCCCTGTACGGCCTCCCATTGCTGCTGTCTCCATCGCCACACTCTGCCATGTGCCACTTTCAGGTCTCCTCACACACTGCTGGTGTGTAGAATTTTTTGACATAGGGTGCTGGCAGATTACGGGCCTCCCATAGCTGCTGCCAGGCCCCTAATCTGCCATAGGCCCCTATATACCGCCTCCTCATGCTGCTGCCAGGTCCAGAGTCTGTCATGGGTCCCTGTACGGCCTCCCATTGCTGCTGTCTCCATCGCCACACTCTGCCATGTGCCACTTTCAGGTCTCCTCACACTGCTGGTGTGTTGAATTTTTTGACATAGGGTGCTTGCAGATTATGGGCCTCCTATAGCTGCTGCCAGGCCCCTAATCTGCCATAGGCCCCTATATACCGCTTCCTCATGCTGCTGCCAGGTCCAGAGTCTCTCATGCCATGTGCCACTTTCAGGTCTCCTCACACTGCTGGTGTGTTGAATTTTTTGACATAGGGTGCTGGCAGATTATGGGCCTCCCATAGCTGCTGCCAGGCCCCTAATCTGCCATAGGCCCCTATATACCGCCTCCTCATGCTGCTGCCAGGTCCAGAGTCTGTCATGGGTCCCTGTACGGCCTCCCATTGCTGCTGTCTCCATCGCCACACTCTGCCATGTGCCACTTTCAGGTCTCCTCACACACTGCTGGTGTGTAGAATTTTTTGACATAGGGTGCTGGCAGATTACGGGCCTCCCATAGCTGCTGCCAGGCCCCTAATCTGCCATAGGCCCCTATATACCGCCTCCTCATGCTGCTGCCAGGTCCAGAGTCTGTCATGGGTCCCTGTACGGCCTCCCATTGCTGCTGTCTCCATCACCACACTCTGCCATGTGCCACTTTCAGGTCTCCTCACACACTGCTGGTGTGTAGAATTTTTTGACATAGGGTGCTGGCAGATTATGGGCCTCCCATTGCTGCTGCCAGGCCCCTAATCTGCCATAGGCCCCTATATACCGCTTCCTCATGCTGCTGCCAGGTCCAGAGTCTCTCATGCCATGTGCCACTTTCAGGTCTCCTCACACTGCTGGTGTGTAGAATTTTTTGACATAGGGTGCTGGCAGATTAAGGGCCTCCCATAGCTGCTGCCAGGCCCCTAATCTGCCATAGGCCCCTATATACCGCCTCCTCATGCTGCTGCCAGGTCCAGAGTCTGTCATGGGTCCCTGTACGGCCTCCCATTGCTGCTGTCTCCATCACCACACTCTGCCATGTGCCACTTTCAGGTCTCCTCACACACTGCTGGTGTGTAGAATTTTTTGACATAGGGTGCTGGCAGATTATGGGCCTCCCATTGCTGCTGCCAGGCCCCTAATCTGCCATAGGCCCCTATATACCGCTTCCTCATGCTGCTGCCAGGTCCAGAGTCTCTCATGCCATGTGCCACTTTCAGGTCTCCTCACACTGCTGGTGTGTTGAATTTTTTGACATAGGGTGCTGGCAGATTATGGGCCTCCCATAGCTGCTGCCAGGCCCCTAATCTGCCATAGGCCCCTATATACCGCCTCCTCATGCTGCTGCCAGGTCCAGAGTCTGTCATGGGTCCCTGTACGGCCTCCCATTGCTGCTGTCTCCATCACCACACTCTGCCATGTGCCACTTTCAGGTCTCCTCACACACTGCTGGTGTGTAGAATTTTTTGACATAGGGTGCTGGCAGATTAAGGGCCTCCCATAGCTGCTGCCAGGCCCCTAATCTGCCATAGGCCCCTATATACCGCCTCCTCATGCTGCTGCCAGGTCCAGAGTCTGTCATGGGTCCCTGTACGGCCTCCCATTGCTGCTGTCTCCATCGCCACACTCTGCCATGTGCCACTTTCAGGTCTCCTCACACACTGCTGGTGTGTAGAATTTTTTGACATAGGGTGCTGGCAGATTACGGGCCTCCCATAGCTGCTGCCAGGCCCCTAATCTGCCATAGGCCCCTATATACCGCCTCCTCATGCTGCTGCCAGGTCCAGAGTCTGTCATGGGTCCCTGTACGGCCTCCCATTGCTGCTGTCTCCATCACCACACTCTGCCATGTGCCACTTTCAGGTCTCCTCACACACTGCTGGTGTGTAGAATTTTTTGACATAGGGTGCTGGCAGATTACGGGCCTCCCATAGCTGCTGCCAGGCCCCTAATCTGCCATGGGCCCCTATACCGACTCCTCATGCTGTGACGTTGCAACAAGGTGGAATTCAACCCTACATATGTTAGACCGCCTTTACGAACAGCAAAAGGCCATCACAGATTTCCTGATGTTAAAAGCGGATAAAGGTATTCCCTGTGTAACTTAGATGTCAGCCATTGGCAGCTCATGCGTGACACCTGCGCTTGCTCAGGCCCTTTGAGGAGGCCACGCTATTCGTGAGTCGGCAGGACTATGGGATGAACGACGTCATTCCTCTGTTGCACGTCCTGGAACAAATGCTGTTAACAATGGCTGGTCAGGGTGCGGTAGACGTGGCGCACAGATCTCAACGCCACATGACCCCTGTGGGGGCAGGACAGGAAGAAGAGGAGGAGGTAGAGGAGGACATTGGTGCTCAGGAATTATTGAGTGAAATGGGTGGTTTTTCCACTCAGCGGACAGGAGTGGAGGAGCAGGAGCATCTGGTAGAGGAGGAGGAGGAGGAGGAGACAGAGGACCCAGACGCACCGTGGCAGTATGCTGTGGAGATGGAGGCAGGGAGTCCCTCGCATTCCTTGGCACAAATGGCCCATAGCATGCTCGCTTGCTTGCGTAGCGACAGCCGAATAATAACCATCAGACAGAGGGATGACTTTTGGCTGTCCACCTTGTTGGACCCTCGCTACCGTTCAAAAATGGTGGCCTTTTTCACACCTGCTGAGAGGGAGGCCAAAATAACGTACTATAAAAACCACCTATGTAGTCAGCTGGTCTCTGCCTGTCTGCGCCAACGTCCATCCTCAGACACTGTGGGCCCTGTGCGCTCGCGTTCCGCTGCCATGGCAGCAGGGGAGGGGTGGGGTGGTAGGAGCAGTGGCAGCTCCACCAGCAGCGGCTGCCTCAGTCTGCAGTCGATGATGAGTAGCTTTCTTCACCAGCGCAGTGAGGAAACTACTAACCAGCCGCAGCAGCAGCAGCAGCAGCAGCATCAGGTGGACCTGGAGCAGGACCTCAAACAACAGGCTTAGGCCTACTTGGACAGCACCCTGCCAACCGAGATAGACAATCCCCTTGACTACTGGGCAACGAAACTTGCCCTTTGGCCCCAACTAGCTGAATTTGCCCTTGAAAGGCTGTCATGCCCGGCCAGTAGCGTGGCATCGGAGCGCGTGTTTAGTGCGGCAGGAGGTATTGCAACTCCGCGGAGGACACGACTGTCCACCCAAAGTGTGGAGAGACTGACGTTTGTGAAAATGAATCAGGCGTGGATTAGTCTGGATTTCAAACCACCAGTTCCTGACACAACTGACTAAATCCGCCATGAATCATGCCCCAAACATGTGCCACTTTCAGGTCTCCTCACACTGCTGGTGTGTTCCATTTTTTGTCATAGGGTGCTGGCAGATTACGGGCCTCCCATAGCTGCTGCCAGGCCCCTAATCTGCCATGGGCCCCTATACCGCCTCCTCATGCTGCTGCCAAGTCCAGAGTCTCTCATGGGTCCCTGTACGGCCTCCCATTGCTGCTGTCTCCATCGCCACACTCTGCCATGTGCCACTTTCAGGTCTCACACACTGCTGGTGTGTAGAATTTTTTGACATAGGGTGCTGTCAGATTACGGGCCTCCCATAGCTGCTGCCAGGCCCCTAATCTGCCATAGGCCCCTATATACCGCCTCCTCATGCTGCTGCTAGGTCCAGAGTGTGTCATGGGTCCCTGTACGGCCTCCCATTGCTGCTGTCTCCATCGCCACACTCTGCCATGTGCCACTTTCAGGTCTCCTCACACTGCTGGTTGGTTCCATTTTTTGTCATAGGGTGCTGGCAGATTACGGGCCTCCCATAGCTGCTGCCAGGCCCCTAATCTGCCATAGGCCCCTATATACCGCCTCCTCATGCTGCTGCCAGGTCCAGAGTCTGTCATGGGTCCCTGTACGGCCTCCCATTGCTGCTGTCTCCATCACCACACTCTGCCATGTGCCACTTTCAGGTCTCCTCACACACTGCTGGTGTGTAGAATTTTTTGACATAGGGTGCTGGCAGATTATGGGCCTCCCATTGCTGCTGCCAGGCCCCTAATCTGCCATAGGCCCCTATATACCGCTTCCTCATGCTGCTGCCAGGTCCAGAGTCTCTCATGCCATGTGCCACTTTCAGGTCTCCTCACACTGCTGGTGTGTAGAATTTTTTGACATAGGGTGCTGGCAGATTAAGGGCCTCCCATAGCTGCTGCCAGGCCCCTAATCTGCCATAGGCCCCTATATACCGCCTCCTCATGCTGCTGCCAGGTCCAGAGTCTGTCATGGGTCCCTGTACGGCCTCCCATTGCTGCTGTCTCCATCGCCACACTCTGCCATGTGCCACTTTCAGGTCTCCTCACACTGCTGGTGTGTTGAATTTTTTGACATAGGGTGCTGGCAGATTATGGGCCTCCTATAGCTGCTGCCAGGCCCCTAATCTGCCATAGGCCCCTATATACCGCTTCCTCATGCTGCTGCCAGGTCCAGAGTCTCTCATGCCATGTGCCACTTTCAGGTCTCCTCACACTGCTGGTGTGTTGAATTTTTTGACATAGGGTGCTGGCAGATTATGGGCCTCCCATAGCTGCTGCCAGGCCCCTAATCTGCCATAGGCCCCTATATACCGCCTCCTCATGCTGCTGCCAGGTCCAGAGTGTGTCATGGGTCCCTGTACGGCCTCCCATTGCTGCTGTCTCCATCGCCACACTCTGCCATGTGCCACTTTCAGGTCTCCTCACACTGCTGGTGGGTTCCATTTTTTGTCATAGGGTGCTGGCAGATTACGGGCCTCCCATAGCTGCTGCCAGGCCCCTAATCTGCCATGGGCCCCTGTTGTCGCTTGTTGGCATATTCCGCTCGTTCAGATGCTCCTTCTCCTGCTACTCCTCTTCACGGATTCCGTCAGCAGTCTTTCTTGGAATCCGTTTCCAAGAGACAACAGTTTGCGAGCACGCACCAGACGGTGCAGAAACTGAACGTCCTCCTGTCCAAGTTGCTGCTGCCAGGCTCGTAATCTGTCATGCGCCCCTGTACCGCCTCCTCATGCTGCTGCCAGGTCCAGAGTGTGTCATGGGCCCCCGTACCGACTCCAAATGCTGCTGCCAGGCCCGTAATCTGTCATGGGCCCCTGTACCGCCTCCCCATGCTGCTGCCACGTCCAGATTGTGTCATGGGTCCCTGTACGGCCTCCCATTGCTGCTGCCAGGCCTGTAATCTGCCATGGGCCCCCGTACCGACTCCTCATGCTGCTGCCAGGCCCGTAATCTGCCATGGGCCCCTGTACCGCCTCCTCATGCTGCTGCCAGGTCCAGAGTGTGTCATGGGTCCCTGTACGGCCTCCCATTGCTGCTGTCTCCATCGCCACACTCTGCCATGTGCCACTTTCAGGTCTCCTCACACTGCTGGTGGGTTCCATTTTTTGTCATAGGGTGCTGGCAGATTACGGGCCTCCCATAGCTGCTGCCAGGCCCCTAATCTGCCATGGGCCCCTGTTGTCGCTTGTTGGCATATTCCGCTCGTTCAGATGCTCCTTCTCCTGCTACTCCTCTTCACGGATTCCGTCAGCAGTCTTTCTTGGAATCCGTTTCCAAGAGACAACAGTTTGCGAGCACGCACCAGACGGTGCAGAAACTGAACGTCCTCCTGTCCAAGTTGCTGCTGCCAGGCTCGTAATCTGTCATGCGCCCCTGTACCGCCTCCTCATGCTGCTGCCAGGTCCAGAGTGTGTCATGGGCCCCCGTACCGACTCCAAATGCTGCTGCCAGGCCCGTAATCTGTCATGGGCCCCTGTACCGCCTCCCCATGCTGCTGCCACGTCCAGATTGTGTCATGGGTCCCTGTACGGCCTCCCATTGCTGCTGCCAGGCCTGTAATCTGCCATGGGCCCCCGTACCGACTCCTCATGCTGCTGCCAGGCCCGTAATCTGCCATGGGCCCCTGTACCGCCTCCTCATGCTGCTGCCAGGTCCAGAGTGTGTCATGGGTCCCTGTACGGCCTCCCATTGCTGCTGTCTCTATCGCCACACTCTGCCATGTGCCACTTTCAGGTCTCCTCACACTGCTGGTGGTTTCCATTTTTGTCATAGGGTGCTGTATGGCCTCCCATTGCTGCTGCCTCCACCGCCACACTGTGGCTCCACACTCTTGTTTTGGCCCCGTGACTGCCCAAATGAGTGAAGTGTGCGGTGATTCTAAGATCGACGGCACTCATCTGCATGTCATACTGCCTGACAGTATTATTTCTCTTCCCCAGCAGACTCCAAGGGCATTTAAATTAAAGGTACAGTGTTCAGCACTAATATTAAGTCTCTCTGAAGCCTAGAAACACCCTTTTTTAAGTTAAATTCACAGCGAATATATTCGACTCGAATTGAAATTTTTCTACGAATTCGCCGAATCAGTCGAATCGAATTTGTGAATACTTCGCTCATCTCTAGTAAGAATAGCACTAGGCAAATTGTAACAAAAAAAAATCTAAGTACTACACTATATAATCTGTATTAAACATGTTCCCATTAGACAAACAGAAAGAAGAGAAAAAAGAAAGATAGTAAAACCAGAGTGCCTAGCGAATTATCAGTTTAGTGATACATTAGTGCTTTAGAACTTGGATGTATAGAGATTCTTAGAAGTTTTTGGCAGAGGACCGGCCTGAAATGTAATATGAAAAGCACAGAAACATTTTAGCTTTAACTGAATGACTCTGCGTAGCGTACAGGGCTGATTATAGAAAGCATAGGTTAATGTTTTTTAATTCCCTGAAATCTTCCTCACATTAATGAAATCCTCCATCTTCGGTATCACTTAAAATTAATTCTCAGCCCTGAAATAAAACCAGAGAAACTCAACTTTCCCCTTCCGATAATTGGTCTATAAAGATACAGGCCGGATCCATAAATAACTAGCCTTTAACGACACAGACTTAAAACTGAAAATCTCTAATGATGGATGAAGGGACATTAAGTGATTTAAAATATTATTGGTGATTCAATGTACTTTCACTCTAACTCTGGATTTGATTCAATGACCTAAAAAAAATTAAAATGTAAAGCCTTTACCGGCTGTCCGAAAAGTTTGATGCATGACTTCTGAAATTGTAATATCCTCCGTTTCCCAGTTCTGCAAAGACAAAAACTACTGGAGAACATTTCCACATGACACGTTTATCAAACTTATACATATAACTCATAAAATAAATATCATCTAAGATTATGTTCAGTATAAAAAGCTTTCTCATTTTTTTAGCCAATGTAGTTAATAGTAGTAGTATATACACAAGTATCATATTTTGCTGGTCAATGTTGTGCATCTTTTAAAGGAACTTACACCAAATCTATTGTACAGTTGTACAGTCCCAAGTGGTACTGTTGTTGGTGTGTGACCTGGTTTTCACTGGGAATTTATACTTTTGGTCTCCTTAACCAACTATAATGTGCTCCCCCTTCTACTCCAATCAACTGGTTAAGCTTAGTATCACACTTCAAAACTAGATGTCAAAACCAAACAAGGCATGCTGGGGATAGAAAGGCTAAATAAAAGACAACAATCCCACTTTGTATGTGTACACCTAGTGCCACCCATCTAGAAACATCCAAAATAAGCTATATATACGTATACAGTACAATATTCCACCAACAAAAAAGTACAAAATGTGTAAGGATGATGATAACAAAACTGGATGGCTCTCGCAGGCAGAACAGTAATGAAGAACCTTTCATTAAAGTGAGAATGTTTTAATAACTTGGCAACATTGTGTAGGTAGTTGAGAGTTGCCTAGCAGCCCTGGCAGTCTAGCATAATTTTCAACATTTGGAGCTAAATAGGAGGGACATCTTCATTGGTTTAAGGCTGCATGCACACTGGGCATTTTAATAATGCTGGCAGCGTTAGCTGTGTAAAGTTGCGTTAAAAACGCAAGGTTTTCAGCTTTTTTGCATTAGGGTCTAGCTGCGTTTTTCCGCGTTTACGGTTTTTTATGCAAAAAAAAACCTTTTTGCTAAAAAAAGCCCAAAATTGCCGGAGTGCTCTGATTTACCACATTTCACTGTGTTTTCCAGCGTTAGAGCGTTTTTACAGCTAAAAAACTGTAGAAACCCACTAGTTATGGGGGTTTTTTCAGCCAAAAAATGCCCCTGCCGAAAAAAAACACTGAGTAAAGCCTATGTGTGCATGGACACATAGTATAACATGCTGGGGAGTTTACTGGCTGTAGAAAAAAGCACCAAAAGCCAAAAACAGCAGCTGTAAAAATGGCCAATGTGCATAAGGACTTAGAAGAAAAATGCACAGTGATCAAATTGAGTGTAGCTAATAAAATGGGTGTAGATTCACAGTTATTATTTTGCTTGTAGTGTATTTTCCCTGTACCTTATGCTTTGCTGTGTTTTAGATGAAATAGTGCCTGGGGCTACAGTGAAGAGAAAATAGAAGTGAAATAAGTCCATTCAGGTATCAGTGTAAATAAAATAAACTCCACATCGTTGGCCCTACTGGGATAAAATAAGCCCCGTTGTTGGTGTCAGTGGGATAAAATAAATTCCATATCCTTGGTGTTTTTTATTATTATTATACAGGATTTATATAGAGCCAACAGTTTGCACAGCGCTTTACAAAATGAAGGCAGACATTACAGTTACAATACAATTTGGTACAAGAGGAGACAGAGAGCCCTGCTTGTTAGAGCTTACAATGTTATCTAGGGATTGCTAAAGACTAATGATATGAGAAAAGGAGCAATAAAGAGCTTATAACAGCCTCTTTGTACATGTGCTCTTAAGCTGGGTACACATAGGCCAAAAATTGTCAGAAAACCGTCAGTTCGGCAGGAACCAACCTACTTTTGGCTCCTGCGTACAGCTGCCTGTCCAACAGAAGCTGGCCTCACAACCGGCTTCTGTTGAACGAACATGCTGGAAAATCAGCTAACGGCGGCGAGCACTGATCAGTATGTCCTTTCAGCACAATAGCTCAGCAGGGGAGATTGCCTAACTAAGGCTGGCCATACATGATACAGATGACTTACCAAGAAAAAAGGCATGATAGGCTTTAAGAGTTTTTTGCCTTGCTCTGGGTCAACTGTGGGTTTAGGGTTCTGAGGATCCAAGGTGACTTTCTAACTCAAAGCATGCATCTTTCTTTTACTATGTAACTAGAATGATTAGCAGCTATTAATTCTCTACTGTGTGTCAGCCATTAAAAAGAAGCATGTAACTGGTTGTCATGGTCAGCCTTTCCAATTTTACTTTCTAGTTCTTGTTCATGAAGCCCAATATGTCACAAAAGAAGTATTTTTCCCAGAAACTCTGTAATGGGCTCCTAAAGCACAGGGCTGTATTTCTAAAATGAGAAGAGTTGATCGCTGCTCAGTCATACAGAGAGGGCTATAATTAGACAGACCATTAGCACCTTGAACTGCTGGCTCCAGCTGCCTGAATTATGCTATCACCTTAGAAATGCGTCCCTTGCCCTCTTCTTCCTTTTAGTCAATTTTTTCTTTTCCCTTTATCTGGAACACTGGAAGTTATGCGTAAGTTAATTAGTACTTTTATTACAAGACCCATATAAATGTATTAAAAAAGGACCACAAACCTGCTCTGCAATACATAAACTGTCTGTTTTTATTACTAAGCATCATTCAGTGCAATGATTACAGAAATTCTCTAAAAATGTACCATATGTCAAAGCTGACTACTCAGAATCTTATGCAAATTAAATTAGTGACTGCCTGATACTTGAAAAATATTTGGTGCTAACTCTTGGAGTAGACTTCAATAAGTACATTATTTATAAAGCTTGAATGGAATTGATTTTCAACTGTATGACCCACAGAAAATTACACTTCATAGAAATACTGTCTTGTAGCTAGATAAAATCTTATCTAGTATGAAAAGTATGCCTTTTGTTAAAGTCAATGAAGAAGAATTTTCAGGAATCTCAAAATGCCATAGTCAAAAATCATAATTTCAAGATCCCAAATTTTGGCCCCATATGTGTTCTTTCTTAGTGTGTTATGGGCACGCATCATTCATGTGCACAGTTCAATGCCCTATGCCCTCAAAATTGTAGTAATAGCACTCACCCATTTATGGATGACTAGAAAAAAATAGCAAAGTTCTGCTTCATTGGTCAGATTGCCATTCCCTGCCTGCTTAGTGCACAATGAAACAGTAGAAAACTCACAGTCATCCCTGTAGTCTCTGCAGTTGTAAGCATGCTAACACTTTGCAAGATTCTGACTGACTCTGGTCCAGCGGTCTCAATTTTGATGTGCAATGTCACCGGACGAAAAGGAGGAAGAAGTTCATCCTGTGTAAACTCCAATGCCATCTGATATGGAGCTTACAAGGGGTAACATGAGCTTAGAAGGACTCACAGTTTCAAAGGAGGAACATTGCAGCAGGGGGAGCTCAAGGTGAGTACTAGTGGGTGAGGGGTTCATTACAAGAGAACCTGTTGTCAAGTTTCCCTGATAGGGCAAAGTGACAATCTCTTTAGGATATGAACAAAATATGACATTTATTACTATGCCATTTATTATAGAATATACATATTTATTTCTATTGTTCAAATTTTGTAATGTGTCATAAATGTTATCACTTTTTATAAATGTCACTCTACCTGACAATATTCTGTAATTACTGTATCAATACTAACATGATTTAATACTCAGCTGAAACTAAAGCGGCTGCGGAGATTGAAAACATTTATGTGACTCCAAACTGCACAGGGAAATTTTTGTGTCAAATATTTTCAAGCTTCACCTAATTTTTGGCTCAAAACTTCACCTGATCTTTGGCTCAGAACTTTTGTGAGTTGGGGGGAATTCCAAAGAAGTCTTTGGAGCTTGGAAAAAAGTAGCCTGGTGCAGCTTGCCATCCCCTTGTTGTTTGACACTCTTTCTTTTAAGGATACATAGAAGTCCCCAAATTCAGAAGCCACCAGATGACCAAACAAGACCAAAGAATATGTGTGTACTTCAAGTCCCTTCAAGTCCAGCTTTCAAACATTATTGGTTGTGAAAAGGAGTAATTCTACAACATCAAGCATGGCCTAAACAGTGCAAGAAAGATTCTTGGAATTCAAAACAACATAAAGCAGTGCATGTTGGAAGGTTGCTTCGGTGCCATGTATTTTTTTTTATAAAGAATGAATGTACACTGTGTCAGTACACAGCCTACTCACCCTACAGTCTGTGCCCATTATAAGCTACTTCATACAGACACACCAACCAATGAATATGGAAAAATTCCATCATTCTGATACACAGTAAGAGGACACACAGGGTATCCACATGTGCAAAATATTTTTCCAACATCAAGAGATTACAAAGCTTCTCAATATTTTCATATTGCTACACTGCTGTAATCAAATTCAGTCTTTCTGTTCATCTGTTCAAGCATTATGATAAACAGTACCTTTTTACTATGCATAAAAGTGAATGGTTATGAAAGATCAAGACTAGGAAATGTGTTAGAAAATCTGTGTGTGTGATAACTAGTACTTCTAATACTTGCAAGTATTCAATATTGAATGAACATAAACCAAAACATGGCTTAAGAACTACAGGCAAACTTAAATTATGCCCACTGCTTTCAAACCCCACATATGGGCATCTTTAATTATTTGACGTCTGGTCAACAAATGGTTTAGTGTGTTGTTTTATGCAGATGACAGGTACATATTTGAGGAACGTTTCTTGGAAGAATCCTTGTATCTTATTTTGGGAAAAACCATAAACGTTAGGAAAAAGTAAGTGCTGAATTAATCCTCAAAATAATATATATTTTTGTACTGCATATTTGTTAAAAAAAAAAAAAAAGCCAAGCCAACCATAAGGATAATCTGAGTTGTGAAAGCCATTTTCTTACTGTGCCATAAGACGTTTCATGATTCAAACACATCTGGTCAGCCCTGCTGCAGGAGTACAGACCTCCACCATCCTACCTTTTGCATAGCAACTTGTCCAAAAACAAACCTTACTATATATCATTTGAAACCAAAGTTAAACAAAAGCGGAAGAACAAATAAGTTCTTGTGCGCAGAGTAGTAGACCTTCTGGTGTGTTAAAAAGGTGCTAATGATGTCACTGGCCACATGTTCTATGTATACTCTATATGGATGACTGTGCATGCACAGTGCCAACCTGTACATATTGACCCTTGCTTCATAGTGGGAGGAAAGGGCAACAGTTTTTCTTTTAAAATATCGCTATAGAGAAAAGGATTTACTTGTCAGAATAAAGCCTTGTGTAATAAAAATATGCAAAGTGTGAAAGCAGTTTTAGCAGATGTTAACACTAATTCTTTGCATGTTCCTGCATCTCAGTGAATGGTGGGGTTGCCTCATCCTTTTCATCCAATGTAATTAGATTATTACGCTATGCAGTAGTGATACATGCTAGCCTTTTGCTGCTGCTATGGACAGATTAATCTGTCAGTTAGCACTTACAGCTTTAACACTTATTGAATGTGGCTGCTTATACTTTGTGTATTGGCGAAACTGCTTCAGTATTTAGTAATGACTTGCTGGGTTTTATTTAATTCCCAAGCAGGTGTGAACTCTCAGTGAGTACTACCTCCTTAAAAACTCTATTTCCATATGAGTATGATTTCAGTAGGTTTAAACTGCCAGAAGAAAACTGCAATGCAACTTTCTCACAGTCCCTCAGTTTATACTGTAGTTTGAACATGATATTATTCTTATTCCACATATCATTGTCAAGGCATCAAAACACAGTGGGCCTCAGGCATTACAAAGGCAGCACATAATAATAACCAATCATATTCCAGTGAAACTCTAATGGTTGGGTCCTTTCTAAGTGGGTAAGGAAATGTTTACTGCTTCTACTGCTACTGCTTCCATCTCTTATAAGAAAATATACATTTTGCAAAAAAAAAAAAACTGAAAATGTATTATTTTTTGTATTTGAGCCTACAAAGCATTGCAATTGTGATCAGTAAATCACAGATTCAATGCTATGGTTCCTGCAGACTCTTGCTCCAACCCTTGGTTCATACCAATGTGTAAGCAGGTGCTTTCAAAGGGTTTACTGCATTGTGTGTTTCTTTATATGTCTTTGACTCAATGTAAGTTGATTGCAATGTATTGTGCTTGCGCTGCTGAGATGGTACTCCCTGGAAGGAAAGGGTTAACACTGCAGGCCAGGTTTTTCTGGGTGTTTTGGGGAAGTACCACTGTCTGCTGGGGCAAACAAATGATAAGGGAGGGAACCACCTCTCTGGAGCATTACAGTAGGTAAGACAGCCGGAGGTACAGTTCCAGATCTCCACACTTTAGGAACAGAATGCTACTAAGAAGGTGTATTATTAAGAATTATTATTTCATTATTAAGAATGTGAATCACACTTAACCGGCCCCTGTAGGAACCCAGGCAAGGTGCCAGGGATATGGACTTAGGCCACTGCTAAATGGACTGTGGGACTTAAGGACTTTCTTACTGTTATAAGGTATGACTATCTCAAGGGCATTTAGGAGCACCAGGAGAACAGCTATGGAGCACTTAACAGAACATGTACAGGAATATGTATTGAAGATATCATGTAAAATGTTTATTTGTTACTTTTCAACAATTTCAGTAAAGAATATTTATTGTTATTCAACTTGATATATTCTGAAGTTACTTAAAAACACACTTAACGGGTGCAATGCATGTTTGACATATCATAACAACAGGGCATAAGAAGGGGACAAGATGAGATAGAGAAGATACAGTACAAATATCTAACATGCAGTGAAAATATTTGGAGGAAGCTGTATTGCCATTGCTCATGACAACCATACTATTGTCGAGTACATAAGCAGTCAGCCATTCCAGAAAAGGGTGGCTTGGCAAGGGTGATGGAGGCCCTGGTAGTGAAGGAGCTTTTTGTGTTCTTTGTCCTGACCTTGCAGCATAAGGCATCCTATGGACCCAACCTGGGATTCACGGAAGATAGAGTGAGGCCTTGGGAGAAGAGTAAGCAAGGGTTACGTGCAGAGTTCAGCTTCCTAGTATTCAAGTGAAACATAAAAATCAATGTTACTCGGAGGGAGGTGACACATGGCTGGTGGAGTCCGTTACAAGCTCAGCGGTACCTGCTCAGAAATGCTGCACAACTGAATTTACAGATAACAATTTATCAATACTTCATAGCTCTTCTGTTGAGTGCAATGAGGAACTGATGTCTGTATTGAACAATAGGAAATGTTACAGAAGTTGGGCCATGAATTGTTATGTATACTTGTGGAGAAGCATTGCTTTTATGCTGGAGTGCTGCCTTAAATGTCAGTCTTGCTTTGTATGGCAGCGTCTGCCTGCCTTCTGCGGCGCTAAATGTAAAGAAGCATCACTCAAGGTGAGTATTGAGCAAACTCCGTCACAGCTCGCATCTGCAGTTTTCTGCCCGTCTTGCCACCCTGAAAATCTAGGAAGCAAAAAGTGATGGCTGCACACCACAGTAAAATGCAGCGCAATACTTTTATTCCAAGGATGACAGTTCATGTAGCACAAGATTCAAAAATGTTGGCTCAAGATACAAGGATGTTGGGAACACTAGTGAGTGCTTGCTCCAGGTCCCCACATGGATGCAGTAAGTCCCGCCTACAAATATACTTCAGCTACAGAGTTGGAGGACATATTGATGGACTACAGGTGTGGTGAACACAGCACACTTGTGCTTCATTGAGAACTACAGTCCCTCTGCCATGGTGGCAGATGGGACTTGTAGTATTTTCAATCACAACCTTCTGTGAATAAATGATGCAGCTGTGTGGGTGTAACCATGCTGATTTCAAATTTAACAGGATGATGTGGGAAGAAGAATACTGAGATTTTGTAAAAGGAAGGTTTGGGGGGCTATGCATGCTGCCCATGATTTTCATTACACACTAATTATTAGTGTAACATGAAACATGGTCAGAAAAGTAAACTAATCTTTTATCTTGCTGTAAAAAGAGCCATACACAATCAATAAGTAAAGTAGGAATCTTGAATAAAGCTAACAATCTTTAATGGCCTCCTGCCCACCATATAAGGAAATGATGGGCGCAAGGCGGTTCTCTCGTTCTGGGAAGACGTCATATGATGTCCTCCAATTCTGACTGCGCTTGTGCACCAATCGGCGGTGTGCTGTGTCCCTGGGACACAGCGGATCACCGATCAATGGAAAGAGCCGAAGACATCGGCTCTGTCGTGTGAACAGCTGTGTCCAATCACAGCTGATCGCATGTAAATAGGGAAATGCCGGTTATCGGCATTTCTCTCTTCACGAGCTGTCACGCTGACATTACTCAGAGGGGATATTTACACTGATTATCAGGGCAATGATGATCAGTGTGCCCTGATGATCAGTGTAGCCCCATCAATGCCACTTGTCATTGCTAATTAATGCCACCTGCCAGTGCCCATCAGTGCCACATCAATGCCACATATCAGTGCCTACCAGTGCACATCAATGCCACATATCAGTGCCGATCTGAGCTGCCTTTCAGTGCCACCTATCAGTGCCAGTCAGTGCCACCTATCAGTGCCAGTCAGTGCCACCTATCAATGCCAGTCAGTGCCACCTATCAGTGCCAGTCAGTGCCACCTATCAGTGCCAGTCAGTGCCACCTAACAGTGCCAGTCAGTGCTGCCTATCAATGCAGCCTATCAATGCCATATGTGAGTGCTGCCTTTCAGTGCCCATCAGTGATGCCTGTCAATGCCCATCAGTGCTACCTACCAGTGCCTCCTCATCAGTGCCACCTATCAGTGCAGCCTATCTGTGCCCATCACTGCAGCCTCATTAGCGCACATTAGTGAAGGAGAAAAATCACTTATTTACAAAATTGTATAACAGAAATTAAGAAAAAAAAGTTTTTTCAAAATTTTCAGCAGTTTTTGGTTTGTTTAGTAAAAAAATAAAAAAAACCCAGGGGTGATTAAATACCACCAAAAGAAAGCTCTATCTGTCACAAAAAACTTATAAAAATTTCATATGGGTACAGTGTTGAATAACCGCGCAATTGTCATTCAAAATGCGACAGCGCTGAAAGCTGAAAATTGGCCTGGGCAGGAAGGGGGTATAAGTGCCCTGTAGGCAAGTGGTTAATGATCATATGGTAAACAAAGGAAGATTAAAAGTATATGTAAACCCAAAAACTATAATTTAAGATTTAACTTTATAATGTAACTTCATTTGAGACCTTTTTTAAATCTGCAGCTTATATTAAAATAATACCTGCCATGCATAATCCTTTTCAGGTACTTATTGTTATCGGGTGGTCTGTTCCTGTCTCCAAATTGTTATTCTGCATTGTTATACAGTCTTCTGATGCAGACCTAATGGCTGCTTCAATACACAATACACAGACATGGTCTACTGTTGGCATAATCAAAAAGAGAAAAAAAAAGGTTATTGCTTATGATAAAAAGTGTCTTCGTAAACTGACTTTAATGTTATTATTTGGCGTTCACTGCCTCATTGTGCTCGGTTTGGGAGGAGAGGCATGAACTTCAAAAATATTGTATTACAATGTTTTTCTGTTCGATTGCAGGTAGGAATTCTGTATGACCAGGGGGCGTCCCTAGGCAGGCGCCACACCGGATGACACCTACCACACGGAGTGACACAGGACCCGCTCCACGAAGAGGTAAGTTGTAAAGCAAGCCGACGATCCGCAGGATGGATCGGATCTGCAGATTGAGCATAATGGATCGGAGTACGATCCATTATGCTCTGATCCTTCCATCAGATTGTTGGTTTACTTTACAACTTACCTTTTCGTGGAGCGGGTCCGCTGTCACCCCATATAGGTTGCATGTTGACAATCCCCACAGGATGAATCAGATCTGCGGATTGGAGCGCATAATGGATCGGACTGCGGTCCATTATGCTCAATCCGCAAATCCGATCCATTCTCCAGGGATCGTCGGAGGGTTTGTCACCAAGGTGTTATCGCACAAGGTGACACCAACCCTAGGGATGCCCCTGTGTATAACAATAATCAATGCCCTGTTTTCTTAATGTTGCTTGAGTTTAGAAGAACACAAAAAGCTAATAAGTCCAAACCAGAGTGAACAGTCTATTGTGCTCAGGATAATGCCATAGTACTAGCGCAGCGAAAACAATACAGTGTTAAAGGGGTGCCATGTAAATTGTCAGCTCACGTGTTGCTGTTTACAGGTAAAACAGTCAGAACAAGTCAACAAGGAAAAGACTTATTGACATTCCTGAGATTGGCCTACTTACTGCCATATAAGTTACAATTATGACTGGAGTGACATCTCTGTTTTACAGGTTGTCGCTCTAGGGCAATCCTGAGGCTTGTGCAAGCAGAAATATTGCAAAGTTAATTGGAATGTTTTCAACATTTATGTAATAAACAATAGCGTTTCCTTTACAATAATAAAACTAGCTATAGCTGTTTTGAAACCATCTTAGTATTGGGAACCTCTGGCCAAAAAATATCTGATACACAAGTCAAAAGTGTACAAGAAGCTGTGACACTGAGCTAGGGGTATATCCAGCTATTCCAATCAATCAGCAGATACAAAAGCACACAATAGTGCAGTTATGTATTTATTAACCACTTTTTACCCCCTTAAAGACCAGGCCATTTTTTTGCTATTCAGCACATCACTATTTCAACTGGTAATTGAGCAGCCACGCACTGCTGTACCCAAATTAAGTATATGTCCTTTTTTCACACAAATAGAGCTTTCTTTTGGTGGTATTTGATTACCAATGGGTTTTGTATTTTGTGTGATATAAACGAAAAAACACCAAACATTTTGAAAAAAAAAACAATATTTTTTATATTCGGTTATAAAAAATATCCAGTAAACTCAACATTAGTCATAAATTTAGGCAAAAATGTATTCTGCTATGTCTTTTGTTAAAAAAAAAATCCCAATACACGTATATGAATTGGTTTGTGTGAAAGTATTAGAGTCTACAAACTATGGTATATACAGTTATGTCCATATATATTTGCACACAGGCACACATTTCAGACTTTTGGCTCTGTATGCCACCAGAATAAATTAAAATGAAACAATCCAAATTAATTTGAACTGCAGACTTTCAGCTTTAATTCAGGGGATTGAACATGAATATCAAGTACAAATTTTAGGAACTACAACCATTTTTTATACACAGTCCCTCCATTTTCAGGGGCTCAAATTTAACTGGACAAATGAATATAATCATAAATAAAATGTTGATTTGTAATATTTTGTTGAAAATCCTTTACTGGCAATGACTGCCTGAATTCTGGAACCCATGGACATTACCAAAGACTGGGTTTCCTCCTTTCTGAAGATTTGCCAGGCTCTAACTGCAGCTGTCTTCAGTTGTTCTTTGTGGGTCTTTCTGCCTTTAGTTTTGTCTTCAGCAAGTGAAATGCATGTTTAATTGGGTTAAGATCAGGTGATTGACTCAGCCATTGCAGAGTATTACTCTTCTTTTCTTTCAAAAGCTCATGGGTTGCTTTTGCAGCGTGTTTTGGATCATTGTCCATCTGTACTGTGAAGCGCCGTCCAATCAACTTTGTTGCATTTGGCTGAATCTAGGCTGACAGTATTTCTCTAAATGCTGCAGAATTAATCTGGCTGCTTCTGACTTCTGTCACAACATCAATAAACCCCAATGACCCAGTGCCACTGGAAGCCATGCATGCCCATGCCATCACACTGCCTCCACCATGTTTTACAGATGACGTTGTATGCTTTAGTTCATGAGCTGTTCCAAGTCTTCTCCACACTTTTTTCTTCCCATCATTCTGGTACAGATTAATCTTAATTTCATCCGTTCAAAGAATGCTTTTCCAGAACTGGTCTGGCTTTTTTGATGTTTTTTGGCAAAGTCTAATCTGGCTTTTCTATTCTTCAGGGTTATGAATGGTGTGCACCTTGTAGTGAACCCTCAGTATTTGCTCTTGTGAAGTCTTCTCTTGATTGTAGACTTTGACAATGATACGCCCACCTCCTGGAGAGTGTCCTTCACTTGTCTGGATGTTGTCAGTGGGTTTTTCTTTACCATAGAGAGGATCCTGCGTTCATCCACCATTGTTGTCTTCCATGGACATCCATGCCTTTTTATATTGCTGAGCTCACCAGTGAGTTCTTTCCTCAGAATGTACCAAACTGTTGATTTGGCCACTCCTAATGTTACTGCTATCTCTCTGATGGATTTGTTTCATTTTAGAAACCTTACAATGGCCTGTTTCACTTGCATGGACAGCACCTGTGAATGCATGATGTAGGTTCACAGCAATAGATTCCAAGTGCAAATACCATACTTAGAATCAACTCCAGACCTTTAACCTGTTTAACGGATGAAGAAATAATGAAGGAGTAGCCCACACCTGGCCATGAAACAGCTTTTGATTCAATTTTCCAATTACTTTTGGTCCCTTGAAAAAGGGGGGGTGGCTACTCTTAAGAGCTGTAATTCCTAAACCCTTCCTCCAATTTGGATGTACATACCCTCAAATTAAACCTGAGAGTGTGCACTTTCAGTCCATATCCATTATATAACTATAGCACGAATATGTTTTGGTAAATACCTGAAAAAAACTAAAATTGTGCCTGCATATATGGACCTAACTGTATAATGGAATTTACACAGCTTTTACTTTCTGACTGACTCAAAATTCTTGAGGTGCTAAAATGCCAGGGAAGTATTAAAATCCCTTTTTGGAAAGTTTTTATTTTTTGCCACAACTTTGTGGAAAATGGCAATTTTTTTTTTTTTACACAAAATTGTCACTTAAATGATATTTTGCTCACGCATGCCATGGGTATATGTGGAATAACACCCCGAAACACATTCTGCTACTTCTACCAAGTATGGAGATGCCACATGTAAGAGACTTTTAGGCAGCCTCGCTACACACAGGCCCCCAAAATCCAATGGCCACCTTCAGGTTTTGAAAAGGCATAGTACTTCCTCACTACCTATCACAGTTTTGGAGGCCCTCAAATGCCAGGATAGTACAAACACCTCCCCCCAAATGACCCCTTTTTGGAAAAGAGACCCCCCCCCCCCAAGGAATTTGATAAGAGGCATGATGAGTATTTTGCAGATATCATTTTTGTTGCAGGGGTTTGAAAAAGAATAAAAGAAAAGAAAAAATAAGTTTTTGTTTTCTTTTTCTTTCTTTTTTTCTTTCTTTCTTTCTTTTTTTTTTTTTCCTTTCTTTCTTTCTTTCCAAAAAGGGGTAACTGTTGGGGTGCTTCTACTATCCTGGCATTTCAGGGCCAATATTAGAGGCTTATGCCAGAGATCACCCACTTAAAGACCAAACCTTTTCTGACACTTTTTGTTTGCTTAAAAAATATATATAATGTTTGGGGTTCAATATAATTTTCTAGCAAAAAACTGTTTTTTTTTCAAGAAGAGGCCCTAGGGAATAAAAAGTTGGGTGTTGAAATTTTTTATGTCACACAGAATTTGCGCAGCAATTTTTCAAACGCAAGGCTTTTGTAAAAATACACTTTTTAGAATTTTAATGCACAAAAACACAATAAATTGCCAAATTGTTTGATGAAAGATGATATTACGCCACGTAAATTGATACCAGACATGACATGCTTTACAACTGTGCATGCCTGTGCAACGGCGACAAATTACGTAAATTTTTTTAATCCATAGGTGACGCTTTAAAAGCCGTTACAGGTCACCACTTTAGATTTACACAGGAGGTCTAGTACTAAAATTACTGACCTCAATCTGATGTTCATGGTGATACCTCACATGCATGGTGCAATCTCGGTTTACATACCACCACGAGACAGCCGCTTGCGTTTGCCCGTGTGCACGGGGGTGGATGCGAATTTCTTTTTTAATTATTTATTTTGCTTTTTTTATTAATTTACACTGTCCCTTTCATTTTTGTATCACTTTTATTGTTATCATAGTGGCTGTAAATATCCACTGTGATATCAATAGGCAGTGGCAGGTACTCTTTTCTGAGAAATCTTGGGTCTATCAGACACTAGATATCTCCTCTGCCCTTAAAGCATCTGATCACACCAAAATCGGTATGATCAGATGCTTTCCCAATTTTAAAATGGTGCTATTTATATCTGGCGAAATGGAAATGATGAAATGCTCATAGATTCTGGTCTCTTAGACCATAGAGATGATTGGAGGCATTCCAGTCTCTTATCAGCTCTATTGTCAGCCAGTGGAACTGCTGGCTGCATTTTTGGGTTCCCTGGTGGGACAGGAGAGCCCAAGAAAACCTTGGAAGATGGCGGGGGGGGGGGGTCCCATCCCACTGCTTGTAAAAGCAATCCAGCAGTTAATTAGTGGCTAGAATTGTTTTTACATGAAAGCCGATCGCCGGCTGAAAAAAACGATACCAGGGTGTTGCCTGTAACTGCAGGCATCATCCCGGTATAACCACTCAAAGTCCAGTGATCTACCAGGGGTGGACTGACCATTTGGAAACTCGGGCACTGCCTGAGGGCCCAGAGTCAGTAGGGGGCCCCATGAGATGCCCCTGGTACCTTTTTCATAGGCTTTTTTGAGTTTGGGCAAGGACACAGGGGCCCCATGATGCCCTATTGCCTGGGAGCCCCATGAGTTGTCAGTCCGCCCTTGTGATGTGCCAGTACATTGCTAGTCCATGTTGGGCATATACGTAACAGCAGAGAACATGAGAATATGATGAATCAGGTCTGTGGACCAATATGACCGCAATTCATTCTTTTTTGTAATATCCATGTTCAAAGTTAGGCACAAAACAGTTTTAAATTCGAAAGCTGTGATAGGTTTCCATGCGAATTGTCTGGCAAGAGCTGAATTTGGGTGGACAATGATGTATTGTTGTGCATATAAATTGCTTTGGCCCACAATCAAGCGGTACAAATCTTCCATGAAAAACAGCGGAGAGGCTAAACGCTAGTGCTGGCAGCGAACGGGGCTGATCCTGCTAACACTGCGTTTTTGGGGACACTATACAAAGGAGTAATAATAATATTGTTGGTGGGTGGGCAGCAAGTAGTTACCACTTGCCCTCCTGAGGATTCACCCCCTTCCTAACCAGGCCATTTTTTGTGATACGGCTCTGCGTTACTTTAACTGACAACTGCGCGGTCATGCAACGCTGCACCCAAATGAAATTTACATCCTTTTTTTCCCACAAATTGAGCTTTCTTTTGGTGGTATTTGATCGCCTGTGCATTTTTTATTGTTTGCGCTATAAAAAAAAAAGTCCGACAATTTTGAGAAAAAAAAACTATATTTTTGACTTTTTACTATTAAACATGTCCAATAACAAAAAAAGGAAAAAAAAACAAAACAAATTTCGGCATAAATTTAGGCCAAAATGTATTCTGCTACATGTCTTTGCTGAAAAAAATCCCAATCTGTGTAAATTACTTGGTTTGGTGAGAGTTATAGCGTTTACAAATGGCAGTATATATACTGGAATTGTTTTTTTTTTTTAAAGTAATGGGGCTGATTTGCGACTTATAGCGGGACCGCGGGGGACATTCTGACACTGGGGGGAACTGATTTTGTGTTACTGACATCCCCAGTGACACCAATACAGTGATCAGTGCTAAAAAAAACACTAACACTGTACTAATGGCATTGGGCAGGAAGGGGTTAACATGAAGGGCGATCAAACAGTTAACTGTGTGCTGGGTGTGTTTTACTAAGGGACCCTGTGTTTGTGCTTCACATGCAAAGTAGTGTGCACAAGTTGATAGGGAGGAGAACTGTTTTGTTTACAACAGTTCTCATCCCTGTCGGAGATCCTTGGCAATCACCAGGCGCTGGCAAGTAATCACCGGCTAGGACCCGGTGATTGACAGCCGCAGCTGCAAACTGCGGCACGGGTGGACCGTGCGCATGCCCCCTACCCTGACATGCAAAATCACATATATATATATGTGATTTTGCGCACCCATGCTGCCCTGTAGCTGTATTTCTACTATAGGGCGGTTGGGAAGCAGTTTTAAATTTTTTTTTTAAAAAGTCTCAATTTTTTTTCCTTTTTTAAACATTTTTTTTACCATAATAACATTGGACTACACTGCGGGGTAATCAGGGATATTTTTTTTTACACTTTGTATTGCATGAGCATTGCAGGTTATTCTTCCACAATGCAAAGCTTGCTTTGAACTGTCATGAAAGTGTTAAGTTCATGACAGTTCAAAATACAGAGATCTGTGATTGGCTTCAGTTATTCACATGGTACAAGGTGTTGTGATTGGATCCATGTGCCATGTGAGAGTTGTGGACCAATCACAGCTCTCCAGGAGCAGAAGCAAAGCATTTATGAATCAGATCACAAGATCACCGGGTCCCAATTACTGGGATTCTCATTCCACTGTGTCCGGTGGCAAAGCACCATTGATGTATGGGTATGTTGCTGGTCCTGTAGCTGGCGGCCCAAAAGTGGTTAAAAATTATTAATTGTATTTTTAATGCAACTAGCGTTCTTGAATTTTGATAGCTCTGTATAGTAGCACCCTCCAATAGGTGTCAGGTGTGCTGAAAAGAAACATGCTAAATGGAAAAGAGATCTCCAGCACACTGGACATTTAGCACCACTGTGTGAGATCCTGTGGGATGGCACAGTGTGTAAACCTCTATGGGAGGCTGACAGTTGCTGCAAATGGATGAGGCTGGATGGTGCATCAATTTGTACTAAAGTTTAGGGCAGTAAAGGGACCAATGCTTGTAATGCAAGCAGTCTGCTTTCTGGGCATTTGTCCCCTCAATGCCTACTAACCTAAAATGTTAGTACCACTGTGTATGCTGTCCTACTAACGGTTAACCAACAGCTAGCTAACAAAACTGACAGAAGCAGCATTGTGTTTCATTCCAGAACTGAATTTAGTTCTGTGAATAGTTCCGTAAAACTGCAATACAATCACATAAACGGAAGTTACAATATTCTTGTAAACATGTCTCTTATAATGCAAACAATTAACACATTTCTTGCAAACAGCTACCTACAAATCACTTTTAATATATTGAAATGCAATCAAGGTATACACTCACCGACCACTTTATTAGGTACACCTTGCTAGTGCCAAGAAAATATCCTCCATTCCATTACACCACCACCAGCCTGAACCATTGATACAAGACAAGATGGATCCATGCTTTCATGTTGTTTACGCCAAATCCTGACCCTACCATCTGACTGTCACAGCAACCAGTCTGCTCTACCATTCTCGACTGACCTCTGACATCAACAAGGCATTTTCATCCACACAACTGGCACTCACTGGATATTTTCTCTTTTTCAGACCATTCTCTGTAAACCCTAGAGGTGGTTGTGCGTGAAAATCCCAGTAGATCAGCAGTTTTTGAAATACTCAGAGCAGCCCGTCTGGCACCAACAACCATGCAACGTTCAAAGTCACTTAAATCTTCTTTCTTCCCCATTCTGATGCTCGATTTGCACTTCAGCAACTCTTCTTCACCACGTCTACATGGCTATATGCATTGAGTTGCTGCCATGTGATTGGCTGATTAACAATTTGCGTTACCAAGCAATTGAACAGGTGTACCTAATAAAGTGGCCAGCGAGTGTATATGTGACTTTACCAAACACAATGAATGAACTTACAGGCATATGTGTATAAAAGGGAGGAAGGAGGCCTTCACTGGTGTTTTTCTGTAAGCTAAAATGTCTCTGTACTGATCTGTGAGTGAAACTTCCTGTTTCCTGTTTTAGAAAAGAATAGACTGCAAATGCAGTAAATGCCCAATAGATGGCTCCCTACTCAACACAATGATGAGAATACAGAACAACTAGGTTCACCATTCAGCCAAATCTAGCCACAGCAGCTGTCACCTTCTCAAAGAGTTTTACTAGACAGTGTCCCTGTATCTCTCACCGACACCTAAACGGCTGGAGCCTCATGCAGCGGGGCTAAACACCCAGTGTGCATAAGGCCTAGAGAGTTGATCTCATCAGCCTGTTTCTGCCCTTTTTCTGTACAGTCACAGGCTGAGGCTGATAGGTAGATGACCTATCTGTATTGTGTAACTGAAGTAAAGAAAAGTCAGGTCACTTGACTATGCCCTCTGACAGGGCTGTGTGAATCTCAGAACTGGGTAGACAGAAATACAAATCCTGTGGCAAGTAACACAGCTCCCAAAAAATCTGGTTGCCTGGAGTTGAGCTTTAAAAATTTTGTTACACATATCAGGAATATGAAATGTTGGGGTATGTTATACCATGTGTTAAAAAGTATCCTGTTCTCGTTGTATTGTCTCTTTTATGTGAAATAAGTGGGGATCCTGCTAGTCCCCCTGCTTTCCTATTTCAAACAGACTAGGCATGAGAGCACAACCATCCCAGTGTGGTCAGTTTTATGGCTGTCTTGGGAGAACAACCTGCTTGTTCTCCAATGATCAGTGCTGACACTACCCTCCCTGCACAGCCATTCACTGGGAAGATCTTTGTAGTGTTGTTTCTCCACTCTCAATTATCCAAGTCCCTTATGCAGATGAGAACAGAGTTTATGTGATCAGTTATAAAAAGTATAGAAAAAATGAATGGGTTGTATTACATGGTGAGGGGTCACATATACTTTAAAAGCAGTAGGTACATAGAACAATCTTCCAGTAGATGTAGATTTGTAGTCGAGTAAAAACATACCTTGGACTAATAAAATTTAATCTTCAGAAAAAGGCAATCACAAGAAAATAAGTTTAGACATCCCTATTGTTTATTTGTCCTCAATATTTTACGATTCTTTGGATTTAATGTACAAACTTGTATAGCAAGCCATTGAGCCAGCAGTGGGCTCAGTGCACATACGGCATCAAAGTCTTTTACTGTCTCAAAGGTTTTTGAATGTGACTTGGCAGCAAATATTAGCAATCCACAGTATTTGGGTAGGTCGCAGAATGCATTTCATAGCTCTGAGACTCCCATTCATTGTACCCAGTGGGTTCAGCAGAGTATTACAATTAAAAATATGAACCTAATGATCCTTTAATGAGGCCAGTTTCCCATTTTACTTCCCTCAATGTTTTCTTAGGAATCACAGCCTATCTAGCAATGCAGAGGTTAACTTTTGTAATCCAGTGACTACCTAGACAGCTGGGTCCAGAAGAAACAGCACACTAATAAAATTCAGACAGGACTAAGAAAATCCATCCAGTTCCTCTCCATAAAATCCAAAAGTCATGTAAATCACACTTTTTTTGGATGGAAGAAATTGCTCTGTAAGTGATGTAGAGGAAAAGCATTTAGCGTGGAGGACTCCATGCTATTTTGTGCTCACTGATCCAGCTGATGCGATGTGAGAGCTTCATATATTTGGTGACCTAGGAATGCTACGTAAAGTTTATTCCTTTCTATAAAAGCTGAAACCCTTTCCTGTTGATTTGTGGGACAGTTTGTCAGGAAAAAACTAGAAATTACTCATGTTGATATGAAATGAAACTTTAAGAAAATGTGATGTGTAAAAAAAAATGACTTGCAATGTTTTATTAAGGCACACAAAGAAGTTGATTCAGGACCCAGAGGTCCAAGTCATGCCACGTTGGCTGCTAAAAGTCTTGGTGGCTCCATACTTGTCCTCAATGTAAAAATTTGGCTTCTGACCTCAGCTTGAACTGGCTTTTTCCCTGATAACGCATTATGATTTGCACAGTTTGGGAGACGATAAAGAAAGATTTGTGGAGGAGCTGCGGTAATTCCAGCACTTTCTAAACTGGCTCTATTAATCCAGCTCTTTGTCAATTTGCAAAACATCATTTACCTCACTCGTGAACAAAAATAAGCAATGCAGCGCCACAGAAATAAGCACAAAATTCCTGCACAAATGATCAGAAAACAAACACTGGAAGTATTCGCATTACGCTAACCTGGGTCTAGGAATGGAAGTAAGAACTTAGTAAGACGTATGTGGGAAATATAAGAAAGAACTGTAGCTTTTTTAATGTTAGAGAGACATACACGTACAAGAGGTTAGCATGCTGTAAAAAAAAGTATCCATATTTTATAAAGACCATGTTTTTATGTAGAGTTTGTAATTATGTAATAATTTATATGAGGGCAGGCTTGATAGTTGATTACATACAGTATGTAGGCTTTGCTTCCTGCTCAGTAGTACTATACATTGATTATTCTTTACTCTCATATCACTGTTTGACAGTCTAAAACTGGCCATTCACTGTTTGTCCTTCCATGCTGTGGCAGCCTGAGGCTGAACTAAAGAAATCAAACTCCCCTGTTGGGCTATTGTGTCTTGACAGCTGACGGTGACAGCTGTCAGAATACACAACAGCTGCATCTGGTTAGATGCAGCCGCAATTCAGTTGAAACTTTTCCAGCATGCTTGTTTGGATCTGAGGGTCCTAGCCAATCCCCAATAGAAGGCTTGGCAAAGGGCTGGACACCCTTAAAAGTGGTAGAGCCTGCTCAGTAGCAGGAGCAGGAGAGTCGGGTGGAAGAAGTAGAGAGGAAGATGTGAGGATGGAGGAGGAAGCCTAACAGGAGGCCTAGTGGGATGAGGCCTGCCTGCAAGCCTGGAGCTAGAAAGGTGGTAAGCTTGGAACTCACTGGCACCCTGAGCGAGAACCACCTGTATGACAGTGGGGTAGCAGCCCAGCTGACAGGCCTGGTAGCAGCAGCCAACCTGCTGATTACACCTGCACCCCCTGGGCAGATAGGGGAAGGGGAACTCTGATGAGAAACCAGATTAGCCCCTACTAGTGACTGTTCACCTATTTAAAGGGACAGGAGCCAGATCCCCTGCTTAGGAAAAGTTTCCAGATTACTAGGTGAAAAGGAGAATTTAATCTAGGGTATGCAATGGTACAAAAAGGAGGTGCTGGCTATCACTCCAACAGAGACTGTGTTGCAGAAGAGAAGCTTGTGAATAGTTCCAGGAAGTTTGTCCTCAGTTATTGTTATTATTTAACTGGGATAGGGTATGGGTGATATAGGTATCACCCATACCCTATCCCAGTTAAATCTCCTCATTAAACAACAAAACAAAAGCTCAAGGACTTATTTCTGACTCTGAACACAAGCTTGTGTGTAGAATGCAGATTAACTGGCTGCACACGATTATAGGGTAACCCAATTCATCAGCAAACCCTAAGGGGGCAGTGCTACATAATGATTGACTTGTCAAGCAAAGTAGGGCTATCCACTGAGAGATTTTTGGATTTTTGGTTTCATCAGTATATGACCAGCCCTACAGTCTACCTTACTGAAATTAACAGACGTAGTCTCCAGTGGTCATGGTGACCAGAGAACAGCTCTGTTCACACATATACAGTGTTGCTTTATGCAACTTTCATATCACAGTTTCCTGTTGCTACCCTGGCAGGAGAATGATTTGAGAGGTGATAGTCAACAGCAAGGCTGCTAGATGCTCTTTGTATCTATGCTCTGTGTAAATTGAGCCTATAAATCCGGATTCTTACAATGCACCTTGACCCAAACCATTGGTGCTCAACCCATGGCCCTCCAGGTGCTGTGGAGCTACCCATGAGGCATTGCAAGGCAGTTACAAGAATGACTCCCAAAGGCATGATGAGACTTGTAGTTCCACAACAGATGGAGGGCCACAGATTGAGCACCCATAACCCAAACTGCTTGTTCCTTCTATGGATGGTATTAAGGACAGTAAATAGTAGAGAGCTATCTGCACACAGAAAAGTTACTTCATACTACAGATTACATCTTTTGACCCAGTTGTAAAACGTGGATGTGGTGTTTCACCAACCACTACAGAGAGCACTCTGTGATTGGAAGAGAGACTGGTCACCTGACTTTGACAGGTCATGTGACCAGCCTCTCTTCCCAACATTTTCCTCATTTTAATTGTGCAGTGCACATTTGTAAAGCACATTCCCACAATGCATTTTATTTTCTAAAGCAACAGAATAGCTGCAGTAATGCCATACTGCTGATTTATAAATTATACCTTAAGAAGTGCACTAATGCAATCAATCCAGTAGAGCTGGTATGAATGGCCTGAAACATGTTTGGACTAAAGCACCAATTAGTGGGGTTGCAAAGCTTTTTTGTTCTACGACTTGTATTGTACTCATCCTATGGGTGCACAGGATAGCTAGTGTGGCTTTCTGATTACCTGGTAATCAAGATATAAAGGAAACAATTAGAGATGAGCGAAGTATTCAAAAATTCGATTCGACTGATTCGGCGAATTCGTGGAAAAATTTTGATTCGAGTCGAATATATTCGCTGCGAATTTAACTTATAAAAGGGTGTTTCTAGGCTTCAGAGAGCCTTTATATTAGTGCAGAACACTGTACCTTTAATTTAAATGCCCTTGGAGTCTGCTGGGGAAGAGAAATAATACTGACAGTCAGTATGACATGCAGATGAGTGCCGTCGATCTTAGAATCACCGCACACTTCACTCATTTGGGCAGTCACGGGGCCAAAACCAGAGTGTGGAGCCACAGTGTGGCGGTGGAGGCAGCAGCAATGGGAGGCCATACAGCACCCTATGACAAAAATGGAAACCACCAGCAGTGTGAGGAGACCTGAAAGTGGCACATGGCAGAGTGTGGCGATGGAGACAGCAGCAATGGGAGGCCGTACAGGGACCCATGACACACTCTGGACCTGGCAGCAGCATGAGGAGGCGGTACAGGGGCCCATGACAGATTACGGGCCTGGCAGCAGCATGAGGAGTTGGTACGGGGGCCCATGGCAGATTACGGGCCTGGCAGCAGCAATGGGAGGCCGAACAGGGACCCATGACACACTCTGGACCTGGCAGCAGCATGAGGAGGCGGTACGGGGCGCATGACAGATTACGAGCCTGGCAGCAGCAACTTGGACAGGAGGACGTTCAGCTTCTGCACCGTCGGGTGCGTGCTCGCAAACTGTTGTCTCTTGGAAACGGATTCCAAGAAAGACTGCTGACGGAATCCGTGAAGAGGAGTAGCAGGAGAAGGAGCATCTGAACGAGCGGAATATGCCAACAAGCGACAACAGGGGCCCATGACAGATTACGGGCCTGGCAGCAGCATGAGGAGTCGGTACGGGGGCCCATGGCAGATTACGGGCCTGGCAGCAGCAATGGGAGGCCCGTAATCTGCCAGCACCCTATGACAAAAAATGGAACACACCAGCAGTGTGTGAGGAGACCTGAAAGTGGCAAATGGCAGAGTGTGGCGATGGAGACAGCAGCAATGGGAGACCGTACAGGGACCCATGAGACACTGTGGACCTGGCAGCAGCATGAGGAGGCGGTACAGGGGCCCATGGCAGATTAGGGGCCTGGCAGCAGCTATGGGAGGCCCGTAATCTGCCAGCACCCTATGACAAAAAATGGAACACACCAGCAGTGTGAGGAGACCTGAAAGTGGCACATGGCAGAGTGTGGCGATGGAGACAGCAGCAATGGGAGGCCATACAGGGACCCATGAGAGACTGTGGACCTGGCAGCAGCATGAGGAGGCGGTACTGGGGCCCATGGCAGATTACGGGCCTGGCAGCAGCAATGGGAGGCCCGTAATCTGCCAGCACCCTATGACAAAACATGGAACACACCAGCAGTGTGTGAGGAGACCTGAAAGTGGCACATGGCAGAGTGTGGCGATGGAGACAGCAGCAATGGGAGGCGGTTCAGGGACCCATGAGACACTGTGGACCTGGCAGCAGCATGAGGAGGCGGTACAGGGGCCCATGGCAGATTAGGGCCTGGCAGCAGCAATGGGAGGCCCGTAATCTGCCAGCACCCTATGACAAAATGGAACCCTGGGCTGGGGCAGGCAGAACCGCCGTATCTTTATCACGGTTTTCCCAGGCCACCGAATGGCGACGCTGCATATGCTGACGCAACGCTGTAGTCCCAACATGGGCCCCCTGGCCACGCTTGACTTTCTGGCCACATAGTCGACATACGGCTACGTTTACTTCCTCGGGCGGCTTGACGAAAAATTGCCACACCGCCGAGTAGGAAACTTTGCCCCCGCTACTCCTCACTGGCTGACTGCTACTTCCTCCGTGCACACCGGCACCACTACTGGCCGTGGTGGTAGGCTGCAGTGGAGCTGGTGCTCTACTCCGTGGCCGTTTGCCTCCACTGACACTGCTGCGACCCTGCTGCCTCCTGGCAGCAGCAATGGGAGGCCGTACAGGGACCCATGACACACTCTGGACCTGGCAGCAGCATGAAGAGGCGGTACAGGGGCCCATGGCAGATTACGGGCCTGGCAGCAGCTATGGGAGGCCCGTAATCTGCCAGCACCCTATGACAAAAAATGGAACACACCAGCAGTGTGTGAGGAGACCTGAAAGTGGCACATGGCAGAGTGTGGCGATGGAGACAGCAGCAATGGGAGGCCGTACAGGGACCCATGAGAGACTCTGGACCTGGCAGCAGCATGAGGAGGCGGTACAGGGGCCCATGGCAGATTAGGGGCCTGGCAGCAGCTATGGGAGGCCCGTAATCTGCCAGCACCCTATGTCAAAAAATTGAACACACCAGCAGTGTGAGGAGACCTGAAAGTGGCACATGGCATGAGACACTGTGGACCTGGCAGCAGCATGAGGAGGCGGTACAGGGGCCCATGGCAGATTAGGGGCCTGGCAGCAGCTATGGGAGGCCCGTAATCTGCCAGCACCCTATGACAAAAAATGGAACACACCAGCAGTGTGTGAGAAGACCTGAAAGTGGCACATGGCAGAGTGTGGCGATGGAGACAGCAGCAATGGGAGGCCGTACAGGGACCCATGAGACACTCTGGACCTGGCAGCAGCATGAGGAGGCGGTACAGGGGCCCATGGCAGATTAGGGGCCTGGCAGCAGCTATGGGAGGCCTGTAATCTGCCAGCACCCTATGACAAAAAATGGAACACACCAGCAGTGTGAGGAGACCTGAAAGTGGCACATGGCAGAGTGTGGCGATGGAGACAGCAGCAATGGGAGGCCGTACAGGGACCCATGAGAGACTCTGGACTTCGCAGCAGCATGAGGAGGCGGTATAGGGGCCCATGGCAGATTAGGGGCCTGGCAGCAGCTATGGGAGGCCCGTAATCTGCCAGCACCCTATGACAAAAAATTGAACACACCAGCAGTGTGAGGAGACCTGAAAGTGGCACATGGCATGAGACACTGTGGACCTGGCAGCAGCATGAGGAGGCGGTACAGGGGCCCATGGCAGATTAGGGGCCTGGCAGCAGCTATGGGAGGCCCGTAATCTGCCAGCACCCTATGACAAAAAATGGAACACACCAGCAGTGTGTGAGGAGACCTGAAAGTGGCACATGGCAGAGTGTGGCGATGGAGACAACCCACCGACTGTTTTGCTCGCTGCCAAGCTGCCACCCTCTTCTCCTGATGATGCGGAAGCAATAGCCTGATGACGACGAGGCTGCCAAGTGCGATCAGCCTCATCATCATCAATTAGGGTCTCCGCCTCACTACTAGCCCCCTCGGCTGCGTGTGGGTCAGGAGACAGACCTGTCTCTACACCGGCTACCGAGCCACTCTCCTCGCCACTACTTCTTCGCCTGGCTGCTGAAGAGGCGGATGTCTCCCCCCGTTCCTGACCGCCCTCTGTTAGCTCTTCCTCACTGTACTGGATGACACCGGGAGCACTGGCCTCTGGCTGCGAATAGTGCTGCCTCGACCCCTTCCTCTGCTGCCACGTCTGCTCGCTCCTAAAACATTGCCTCCTCTGCCACTCCTCTGCATGTTGTCTGACATACTCTTTAATTCAACGATTCTGTGTCCCTGAGTAACAATTCTGTGTCTGTCCCTGAGTAACAATTCTGTGTCCCTCAGTAACAATTCTGTGTCCCTCAGTAACAATTCTGTGTCCCTGAGTAACAATTCTGTGTCTGTCCCTGAGTAACAATTCTGTGTCCCTAAGTAACGTTTCTGTGTCCCTAAGTAACGTTTCTGTGGCCCTAAGTAACGGTTCTGTGGCCCTCAGTAACAATTCTGTGTCTGTCCCTAAGTAACAATTCTGTGGCCCTAAGTAACGTTTCTGTGGCCCTAAGTAATGTTTCTGTGGCCCTAAGTAACGATTCTGTGCCCCTCAGTAACAATTCTGTATCCCTCAGTAACAATTCTGTGTCTGTCCCTGAGTAACAATTCTGTGTCCCTAAGTAACGTTTCTGTGGCCCTAACTAACGATTCTGTGGCCCTAAGTAACGTTTCTGTGGCCCTAAGTAACGTTTCTGTGGCCCTCAGTAACAAATCTGTGTCCCTCAGTAACAATTCTGTGTCTGTCCCTAAGTAACAATTCTGTAGCCCTAAGTAACGTTTCTGTGGCCCTAAGTAACGGTTCTGTGGCCCTCACTAACAATTCTGTGTCCCTCAATAACAATTCTGTGTCTTTCCCTAAGTAACAATTCTGGGGCCCTAAGTACGTTTCTGTGGCCCTAAGTAACGTTTCTGTGGCCCTAAGTAACGATTCTGTGGCCCTCAGTAACAAATCTGTGTCCCTCAGTAACAATTCTGTGTCTGTCCCTAAGTAACAATTCTGTGGCCCTAAGTAACGTTTCTGTGGCCCTAAGTAACGATTCTGTGGCCCTCAGTAACAATTCTGTATCCCTCAGTAACAATTCTGTCTGTCCCTGAGTAACAATTCTGTGTCCCTAAGTAACGTTTCTGTGGCCCTAACTAACGATTCTGTGGCCCTAAGTAACGTTTCTGTGGCCCTAAGTAACGATTCTGTGGCCCTAACTAACGTTTCTGTGTCCCTAAGTAACGTTTCTCTGTCCCTAACTCTCTCCCTGAATACAGCCAGGTCTGCCTCTGTTGAATGACTGGAGGCAAATGGAGAATTCTAAAATGGCCGCCATTTATAGCTCGACCATTACACTGTGCTGGCTGGCTGGCTGCTGATTGGCTAATGCGATCACATGTCATGAATGAATGCATTATGGGTCAGCGTGCCTTGTCTGCGCGCCTTCCCAGACATCCCCGCTCCGTCGCCGCACATGTCGCCGCCATTTTAGGAAAAATTTCGATTCGCGCATCCGAAGTCTGCTTATTTTCGGATTCGACGCGAATCGAAAATTTTCCTAATATTCGAAACAAATTCCACTTCGCCTACTTCGATTCGCTCATCTCTAGAAACAATCCCTAAGAAAAACGAGAGCTGAGAGAAATATGAGGGCTGCTTTTCTGACCTTGAAAATGCTAGCTGCCTGGATGTCATACTGATTCTACTATCATACTGGCTAGATTACTTTCTGAGTCACTGACCCACAGCGTGTACACATCCACACCTTCTAACTTCAGTGATAAAGGCCGGCCATACATAGGTCGATTTTCGAACAATTTTTCGTTTGAAAATCGGACCTAAGAATAATCAGCCGATTTTCGCTCTGTTAGTGGGGCAATGGCACGGGCCGATTTTCGTGGTTCCTCCCCATTTCCTTTATCGAGCATGCTGGAAAATTCGTGAAAAATTACCAATTTTCAAAATTACTGGTGGCATCATTGGATTACAGAATGAACGATGTTCTCGATTTTCAAAAAATCGTTCGGAATACAACCCATGTTTGTCTTGCTTATGAAATTATTGAAGTTATTGGAACAACATTACAGCCATGTTACCTTTAATACTGTTAGTTTCAGGAGAATGTCTGATTCAGTAACCAATTGCCATAAATATTTGCATGAAGATTTGCCTAATTTGAGCCAAATCATGGAATTAATGAAAGGATCAAGGAGAGTGGGATTTATTACCGTGTGACTCTTTTCAAAGTAGAAAAAGCTACATGTACAGTAAATATTTAGGCAAAACAATATACAATCAGTAGATTTGAAAACCAGTTAATGAATCCCTAATCTAGACATCAGAAGACGAATACCAGATCATGATTGGCCTCCCGTTTTTGAAGCCCATTTTGCATGGTGCATAAACAGAATGCAAATTACAATTGTTTGAATGCTATTGCATTGTTGACTCATACAGTATTTCTGTTATGATGAAAAAAGATCTTCACACATCCCCCAGTTATTTAAGTAATTGATCTACTCAAGTATTTTGCTGAATGTAGTTTGGACCTTAATGTTGGGCATAAAAATTACATTATAACTGCACTTTTTTATGTTGTACTGTGTACTTTTTTTTTTTAACTACACTACTTTAACATAAATCTTCATGCACACTTAAAAGTTTCAACTATAATGTTTTATTCTATTTTTCCTTAAGTAATTTAAAACAGTTTAACAATGTGTTCATGATTGGACTGGGTGAACACCTTGGGAAGTTAGACAGGAAAAGAGAAAGTGCAGTAAACAGAATAATATTAGCGTCTTCCATTTTGTCAGCCACACTCATCGAGATGTCAGAGTGCGAAGGATGAAATGAAGAAGGTCAAAAAAGGTTATGTAAATATTTTATTAGATGGACACACAGTCTTTTTCCAGGCATGTTTCACATTTTGGCTGCCATGTGCTGGAATTTCACTTATAAAAGAATATTCACAATGCCGCCATAAGATAACTAACATAGTTGACATGGCTGGCCAGGATGTACCTGAACTAATCATAAGAATTGCTCCCTCAGGCTGTGTCTGGCTACTAGGGTTGAGCTTCAGGTTTGCTGCCATCATGGGTTCCATGAAGTGAACCATGTGTGTTTAAGTCCAGCAAAGTAGTGCAGGAGTTTTTTTTAGTAACCAAAATGCATTGCCTGGCCTTTGAACTTAGATCAGCTGGCTGAGAAAGTCCAAATAAGGATTCTGGCATGTCTGTTGTATATCCTTAAATCTCATCTCCGGGCACAGAAAAGTTTTCCCAAGTAGTGTGGGCATAGCCCAACTGCTTGTGTTAATTGCTTGTTTTTGTTTAGGGGAGAGGAGAAAAGAGGTATACTTACCTAATCCTCCTATCACAAGTCCAGTCCAGCACTCCCGCGCTCCAGCAGACTTGAGTTGTGGACTGTTCCTGACATCATCAAGCCCAAAGCAGACTCCATAGACCAGGAACAGTCCACAGCTGGACCATGGAGCAGCGATTTTTTCCAAAGGAACGAAGGGTCGGGTGAGTACAAGTTTTTTCCTCACCCACAAACAAAACAAGCAGTTGATCTGTACAGTGCGGGCATAGCCCCACAGCATTGGAAAATGTTTTTCCCCAGAGATGGGCTTTAATGAATGTCATATAGGTAGGAAAATGCTGTGTTTTAGAGAACTGGGGTGTCGTATTTAAGTTTTTTTCTCCTTTGCTACATCCTAATGTGGCCGATGTCCTTCAGCCTCTTTACAGTATGTCCTAGACCATGTACACTACAATGATAACAGGCTATAAGTGTTTTTTTTTTCACAGGGCATATTTCCAAAATGTCACTAGCTGCAGTTATCTTTTCACTGACTTTTTTTAAATGGTGACCAGGGGTGGACTGACAACTCATGGGGCCCCCCTGGGCAATAGGGAATCATGGGGCCCCTGTGTCCTTGCCCAAACTCAAAAAAGCCTATGAAAAAAGTACCAGGGGCATCTCATGGGGCCCCCTACTTTCCAAATGGTCAGTCCACCCCTGATGGTGACTATAGTGGAATATGCCTGGTCAATCAGTTGAGCAACTTACAGTATAGTTTCCATTAGGAGATCCTGTGTCAGGGCGATTTACAGACAGGAGATTGTGAGAGACGGGCAGTGTATCATCATGAAGTGTACAAACAAGAAACTTTACATGAGTATCACCAGCTGTTATTTTCATGAAAGTTTGCGATTAAAAAAAAGTGATGTGTGTGCACAACTGATTAATAGCTATCTCTAATTATCAACACTTTAGGCACATAATATTTTTCCATGGTATTTAAAAGTAGTTAAAGTACCATACATTCTCATCCCAGCACACTACCACTACAAGCGATAGCCTCTTGGCATGGTTTGGTAAAGATTGGCCAGTACCAGGACAGTACGTAAACGCTACCAGGTAGAATAGGCTAAAATTGGAACAAAACAAGCGTATCATATCATGGACACTTAAGAAAAATTGGCATGGTAGTGCCCAGCTCCCATTACCCTATTTTGGACACTAGCTTGCCTATTAGCCTCCCAAAGGGCCAGAATTTAACAGCAGGGTTTGCCATCTTAGACTTCAGTGGGGTTCCCAGCTAAGTTTAGGTTTGTTGAATTTCAGACAGGATTCAATTACCCCCTTCCATGAATTGAACCTGAGCAGAATCATTCATCCCTATGCAACTTAAGGGTATGACCATGCATTCATGTTCAAATACTGTACACTGGAATGATTCATAACCTACATGTCTACAAGTGAAGCCATGCCTATACACGTGCAAAGTAGCCTTTTTAAATACAGTTTGTAGAGAAATGTTTCATGTATTGGTCAAAAGCAATAATTGCTGTACATTGTTATGGTACAATCACTTTTTATATTCAGCATGATCTTAAAGGGTTGCTTTGGAAATTGATATCTGACTCTTCCAGTTCTAGCCATATTTAAGAGTACATCCCTAAATAGCCATAATTCCAAATGCACCAATTCAAGTGCCAATAATCACATCAGGTACAGCAATTTTAGACCCAGTACATAGGTGTTATACATTTCTATCTACCTTCAACCAAGATGACCTGGCGGACATGGGGAACCTAATCTAAACCTAATCATGTTTGCATTCTTGAAAACAATTTGTTAATATGAGATCTACAAGTGTTTAGATTATGTGACTATTGTGTGTTTATAATATAAAGGGTTTAAAATGCTATTTGGCACATTTTACAAATGTTATAGTTAAACGACCACAACTGTTGACAAACAGCTTTACATCAATTCTGTAATGATTTTTTGAATAGATTTTGTAAAACTAGAACTTTAATTCAGAAAAGTGTAGCTCATCAGATGAACAGATTTGTGGGAGATTTGTATACCGTATGAATTCTCATTTTTTAAGCTGAAGAAAGGACAGCACATTGTGGTTTCCCACATTTTAGATGTGTGTTGCAGAGCTCCTGGAGGGTTTAGATATATGACTATCCAATCTTGAATGTATGGAACATATGGATTTTATTAAATTATTATTAAAACAAAACATTAGAAATTGTAAACTATGGTAGGGTAGCTGAGCATAAAAATGAGTCTCTGGTTCTGAAATAGGAACGCTACATAAGTGTAACACTATTAGTAGAAAATGTGCCCTAATTTGATTTGAAGTGACTGAAAGATTTAGGGTAACTATAGATTTTCATATGTCTCTCTGAGGATGAAAAGTGGGGGGTAATTCAGCTCACTTAGGGGCATATTAAATTGGTCAAGGATTACACTGATGTGCTTCTGAACACAAACTCTAACAATTTGTGAATACATGTGCACTCTTAGGACTGTGTACCACTGGGCATTCCTCCTAAAAAGTGTTGGAAATTGTTAAAGTAGAAGTTCACCCAAATCCTAACTAACTCTAAACCTAGTTGCAGGTACATTCTAAAATGAACCTATCTAACCCTGTAAAGAAGAAATCGCTGTTCATACTTTTTCTGAAGCCAATCCAGTCTGGTCTCCAGCGGCGGATGTTGTGTGCAGGAGAGAACCAACAATGGCTGTGAAATCCCTGGGAAGTGACATCACACATAGACTTACTATGGAGCTTCGATTATCGGCTGCCTCTCCTGCACATACCTACACACTGAAACCACTGCTGACAGCTCAGCGTGGGACCAAACCTGAGTGGCTGCAGAACAGGTATGTATAGCAATTTCTTCTTTACAGGGCTAGATAGATTAGATTTAGAATGTGGCTGTGAGTAGGTTTAGAGTTTTTTTGGGTGAACTTCTACTTTAAGGGACAACTTATCTTCCCCTAATGTTGTCTGATCCAGCAAGATTTCACTCTGATAGTGCTCTCTAGGGAGTGACATCCATTAGGTACAATGGCAGTTATATCTTGGTAATTCTTCCACTGGTGAGAAATCGAGTTTCATTTGTAGTCCAATACTTTTTTTTGCCATACTTTGTCATTATTTAGGAAAGATATAGAAGAATAACTTGGGGTTTATAACCAGAAGAAAATGTTGTATTGTGTACACATGCCACAGAGGTACATAGAGTTCTTTGGCTCCAATTCACTGAGCTTACCGGAGACCCATATAATTTGATGCTGATCATCCCAATACAGTATACCGGTATGTTATTTTGCAGACAGTTCCCAGCAATATTTCACTGAAGCGTAATAGAAAAGTGTACAAATTTCAAGCTATGGATTTGCAATGTTAGATTGTGAAGGCATGTATTTTTAGATTAGTTTTTGCTTCAGGTTTTTGACCAGTTAAAACATTTTTCTACAAGTAAAATCATTTGAGCAGCTTCTATCTCAATTTTGAGCTTCATTAGTTGTTACGTTACTAAGTAAGACTTAAAGCTCAACTCCAGGTTAAGGGGGCCACCCCCTACATTCAATTAAAAAATATTTTTAAACGTACTTCTTATTTCACGTGTCCACTGGCCCATTATGTGATGAGTGGGTTCTTCTTTTCTCCTCCAGTTGACAGTGATCCTTGCACCTTTCTCTACAGCATTTCACTGTCAGCCCAGGCTGGAATGATGACTCAGGGTATATGTCCATGATGGTCTGGATGGACGGGACTGGGTTGAACGGCACTGGACATCAATCAACCCAGAACAGGCTCAGCAGTGCTGGATGGACCTGGGTGTCTGTACAGAGTGGTAAGAAGGTGAGCATTGCAGCCTACATTATTTACTTCCATTGGAATCAGACCAATCGTATTTTAAAGTTAACTTAACCACTGCAATACTGGGCACTTTCACAACCAATTTTCAGCTTTCAGTGCTGTCACACTTTGAATGCCAATTGCGAGGTCATGCAACACTGTACTCATATGAAATTATTTTTTTTTCTAAAAAAATTAAAACAGACTGAAAATTTAGAAACATTATAAATTTTAAAATGATAACATTTGCAAATAAGTAATTTTTCTTCTTCTTCACTTATATGCACTGATGAGTCTGCATTGATAGGCTGCAAAATGGGCATTGATGAGGCTGCAGTGATGGGCAGTAATGAGGCTGCACTGAAGGGCACTGATGTCTACTATTGAGACTGCAATGATGAGGTGGCACTGATGGGCACTGATGAGGTGACACTGATTGGTACTGATAAGCTGTACTGATTGGCACTGATGAGGAGGCACTGATGAGGCTGCACTAATGTGGTGGCACTGATAGGCAGCACTAATGGGCACTGATAAGCTGCACTGATGGTCATTGAGAAGCTGCACTGATGGGCACTGATGGGTCTGCACTGATAATCAGGGCACTGCTGATCTGTTCCCTAATTATCAGTGCAAACAACGTTCTAACAGCCTTGCCGGGTATCGGCTGTCTTTTTCTCACGCAGACACAGCGTGTGAGGAAAAGACTGCTGATAACCGGCAAGGCTGCTTATAAGTGATCAGCTGTGAATGGACACAGCTGACCACATGGTAAAGGGTCACTGTGATTGGCCCTTTACTGTGATCTGTGATCATCTGTGTCCTTAGGACATAGCGGTCACAGAGTGTTCCCGATGTGTGCCCCAGGGGATGCTCCAGAGGCGCATTCTGGGAGAATGTCTATAGACGCTCTCCCAGAACAAGAGAACTGCACTGTAGCCATCTTTCAGCTATAGCTTGGTACTAAGGTGGTTAAACTGGATTTGGGCTTTTATAATTATGAGCAAATGTTTAATAATAGTTGTTTTCCACTCAGTAATATCTCTATTAAGTAAAACTCCAACATTATATGGAGTAATAGGACCTATTCATGCCACATTAATTCCTAATGTCCACTTTCACATCAATGAAAATTGAACATGGCATTACAATACATTGAAATGCATTGCGACCTGCTGCACAATAAGAAAAAGATAAAGAAATGTAGATCATTGCAGCGCATTAAAAAAAAAAAAAAGCAGCCTCAGCTAAATTAAAAAAAAACATCTAGAATAAAGAGCACATCAAGCAGCACTGAATTCAAGGTTTACAAATTGTTTTTAAAGAGCAAATTACTATAATGTAGTTAATAAATTAAAAAAAAAAACAGAACAGCATCACTATGAAAGGCAAACTAACATAACACAACTAAATTTCTAAGCTCTATCAATTTGCTCTCAAATGTTTTTCTGCTCCAAAAAATCATGTCAGTGCACTAGTTTTATTTTTTAAATATGACTATATTTAAATGATAATGTTTTTATTTTCTTATTGGCTATGTTTTTCTAGAATGTGCAAAAATGGGTTCTGTGATTGCTTAAGCGTGACTGCTGCCTGAATCTTTATTTAAGATGTACTTATGTATCTGTTCACAGGGTAATTGGAGAAGGAACAATGTATTTCAAAAGCAATCCATAAAGTAGTTTACCTCCTTTGTGGCCAGAAGTCATAAATGCCCTAACGCACAGGCCTAATTTTGCAGTGGCAGCACTTGTCAATTCATTTAACAATAATTAATGTGTACACCTAAACTCTTTTAGAGATTTTTATTTGCCAAACTGTTTTCATGGAAAAAAAACCCCCAAAAACCTGCTCTGACAGTCACAGTACATTGGTATATAGATGGCATTGTAGATGAACACTTTTTTTGTGAGTGAAGCCACCAACCTGCATGAGTTCACATGATCTGGAACCACTCTGATTGGTTCCCGATGGTCAGAGTGAGGAAGTGTTGGCTACTTACTCTTAAAGGGGAAAAAGTCCATTACTACTACTACTAATACTAATAATAATAATATGCATGATTTATTGTGCTGGGTAACATATAGACTAAGGGTGGCAAGGGGTTTAATACAAGTTCCAATTTGGCCTTTTATTTTTGCTCTATAGTGATGTCAAGTTTTTGGTATAACACACTAACAATTATTTACCCCAGGTTCACACCTAAGCGTTTTCCGCAGCATTTGCAGAAACGCACTACAGTCCATTTAACATGATTTCCTATGGGACAGGTTCACATCTTGCCATTTTCACTCGGTGCATTTTTGGAAAGGGTCAGGGACTTTTTTAAATGCAAAAAGTAGCATTTCTGGCTCTATAGATTTCAATGGAAATGCTGCAGAAAAAAATGTAGTGTATTTTTGATGCGTTTTTGCCACGTTTTTGATGCGTTTTAAATCAACTTAGCAACATAAAAAAAACACAAAATGCATAAAAAACATGGCACAAACACATGTGCAAAAATGCAAAACACACTGCAGAAACGGATCAAATGCAAATTCCATAGGTGTGTGCCTAGCCTTAGTTACATTCTGTTTTCGATTCCTGTCTGAATTCCAATCCCGGCACCACCTGCTTAGAGTTTGCATGTTCTCCCTGTGCCTGCCTGGGCTTCCTCAAGGTACTCCATTTTCCTCCCACACTCCAAAGACATGCTGGTAGGTTAATTGGCTCCTGTCTAAATTGGCCCTAGTATGTGTATGTATAAACGTAAGTTAGAGACCTTAGATTGTATGCTCCTTGAGGGTTAGGGACTGATGTGAATGAACAATATATATGTGTAAAGCACTGCGTAAATTGATGGCGCAATATTAGTACCTGTAATAAATAAATAAATAAAACCTGGAGTTCTAACCTTTCTCCATTGTATTCAAAATGTAAATAAATGTCTGTACTTATACTTTGATAATAGATCGAGAAGAGTTTTACCTCTGAGTGTGTCTTGTGGGGTAGATTAACTAAAACTGGAGCACTGAGAATCTAGTGCAGCTGATCATGGTAACCAATCAGCTTCTAACTTCAGCTTGTTCAATTAAGCTTTGACAATAAAACCTGGAAGCTGATTGGTTTCTATGCAGAGCTGCACCAGATTTTGCACTCTCCAGCTTTAGTAAATAACTCCTACTATGTGAATTCAGAACAAACTTATACCCCCACTAGGACCATTTTAATAGACTGTCTTACAGCTTGCTGAGTTTTATTATATCACAAATTCAGCTTTTTCAGTTTCCTCTTATAAAACAAGACCTCATCATCCTTGGCCAGCAGCTGAAACATTCAACGAACCCCCTGCTGCTTCCCAAAACAGACCTCCTTCCTTTTTCCAGTTCACTTAGACAACATGGTGGCTCCAGGGGATTTCTGAGGAAGGTTGTACATTTAGATGCATTTTTCAAATTTTTGGTCCTAAAACTCAGTCTGGTCTTCAGATTCTTTCATCAATGCTTTGGTGACCCTTGCAATGTGAGGAGTGTGTCTTGCTGTGTGAAGGTGGAGTTTGAAGCCAGCTGCTAAACCCCCCATTGCTTCTGCTTGACACGGCTAATGTACATGACAACAGTTTTCTGCCTCTTCCACAATAATCAGTGCAAAAATTATACATTTACAGCTTTCTAATTTTCACTTCAGTTCACTAGAAAACAATAACCAGCACAGACTCTACTTTTGCTGCACTATATTGTGTTTTTGTTACCTGTTAATCCCATTTGTTATGTTTGTACATTTTTACAGCTCCATTGGAGGCAATCACACTATATATGTGATAACGGTGATAATATGTGGTAATAATAGCACAATATATACATTTTTTGAATGGCTAGTTAAAGGATAAGTTCCCCTTTAAAAAAAAAAAATACTAAATGCACATCTTTTTTGCAGGTAAAAAATGTGCATTTATTATTTTGTATTAGGAGCCTGTAAAGTATTGCACCTGTGATCAGCAGATCGTGGATGCAATGCAAATATCATGCAGACTGTCAGTGTAGCTGTCTGCCTGTACCTCATAAGAGCAGGCAGTTACTGAATAACAGTGTAACACCCTGCTATTATTCAGATTGCAGATTGTTAAAACAGACACAAGGTGGCAGCATCCTGCAACTCAGTGGCAACATCCTGGTGAAAAACTTTATAAATGTTATTGGCAGAACCAAGCAGCGAACTGGGGGACTACATTTCCCAGAGGAGCTGGTGTGTGGGCGGAGGCATATAAAGGAAGAATCACACAAAAAGAGAAAATGCCACCAAAGGTAGGTGGGGTAACCTTATATTAAGCTCAGAGACTCACCAAATAATAAAGGTGTGGGTGTAAACCAAGCATATTACAGAAAACAAAAAGTAGTAGTTGCATTGCGCTTACTACCAAAGTAGGTAATGACCACCCAGGCAATGTAGCTAACGTGTAAAACCACATATTTACTAATCCCATGACAGGGAAAAAGAGTGATATCTGTTGGCAGTGAAACGCACAACCACTGAACATGTAATTAAAACAATACAAAAAGAGCAATCCAGATTGCAATGTGTTAATCATAGGAATTGCCGCTTAAGACTATAATGAGATTATACAGTGATGGTATGTTCCATAAGGAACAGTTGCTAAGCAAACAGGTTATAACATATAGCCATCAAAAAAGTATCTGATAATCATAGCTTAACAGAAAGAAATAACAATTAGCAGCTTGATATATATCATGACATGTGAAGGCTGGATCGTCCCGGACATGTGGAGAGGAAAAAAATTGGGCCCTGTGAAGAGCATGAAAAACTATGCACTACTACTTTTTGTTTTCTGGCATATAAAGGAAGAAGCCCAGGAACAGAGGCAAGAAGTGAGCTGGGAGCAGGGGCGGACTGACCATTTGGAAACTCAGGCACTGCCCGAGGTCCCGGGGTCAGTAGGGGGCCCTATGAGATGCCCCTGGTACCTTTTTCATAGGCTTTTTTGAGTTTGGGCAAGGACACAGGGGCCCCATGATCCCCTATTGCCCCGGGGCCCCATGAGTTGTCAGTCCGCCCCTGGCTGGGAGTGAGCTGGAAGGAAGGTGAGAGGAAGAAGCTGTGCGGAACGTTGAAGGACCGGACCAGGCGGCAGAGTGGGAGAGCAGAGAAAGAGGGAGGAATAGCCGATCACTGACATCACCAGAGAAGCCGGAGAACTACCCTGTCGGCCAGAGACCTGGAGGGCTGCTGTCACCAATGAACTCTGCAAGAGTAACCACAGGATGCGGTGGGCCCATCTATAACATGACCACTAGTGACTGGGATGATGCCACAGATCGGGTAATAGAGTCCCAATCCCCAGCCATATAAGTTGTCACTGACATTCTATTAAATCTGCCATTCTCTATACAGTTACTGACATTTTTCACAAGTTACGCAAGTTGAGGCCTAGTTCACCCAGCCTATTAGCAAACACATCTGCAGCATAATCCAGTCATTAGAGCCAACTGCAGTGTCCGCCCTTTGCGGGCCAAGCCACACCACTGTTTCCACTGCAATTTGTCTACATCCATCAAAGGACATTTGTCAGTGTTGCCATTTGCTACTGCAGCCTAGAGAGGAATAAACCCTTTGCCAATAAGTGCTTCTGCCCACCCCTTAAGCCTCTTGCTTTAAACTTGAATCTCATCTTGTGCCTTAAAGGGGTACTACCCAAGTTAAATACCACTTAAAGACATAGTGCCTGTACTGGCCTACTTCTTTTTGAGGAACTTCCACCTGTTACAACCAAGGAGGTCTGAATTCTTGTAGTGCACCAACTGGGCCCCAACAAGCATGCAGAAGATCTTTCACTGCAGTTAAAAGGACTTTAACCTTCATAGTTAAAGAACTCTTTCCTTATCTCAGATTTGAACCATCAGCTTCTGAGGGCTAGATGGGACAGAAACATTTCAGAGTTGAGGCCCTTGGTTGAAATCTGATTTGCAGGACATTCAGAACTGATTGAGATTTTTGCAGTATGTGTTGACCTTTGCTTAAAGAAGTTACTAAGAGTGATAACTGTTATTATTTACACTCCTATAATTCTGTGCTACTTTAGTCTGCTCATACTCAATGCTAATATAAACGTAAATATCAGTTCACTCTAACTTGTGTGAGTCTATTTTCTAGAAATATTGATAGAGTTTACTCTGACCAGAAGTGCATGGTGGTGGCAGCAGGGGTTGGGCTTTCAGAGTGGAGTAGAGAGTGACAAGGAGCCTGAAAATAACTCAGCAGTCCTTAAAGGACAGGAAGAATCAATCAACTACCTAGAGAGCTCATCAGGTGCCGTTTTTTTTTTTTGGGGGGGGGGGTAAATGCACGGGCTGCTGCATCAGTAATATGTTACACTCTGAATATGGGTATAACATGTAACATGTTGTAGAAGGTGAACGTATCCATTAATAATACAAAATAGCATGTATTAGGTTTATTGGTAAATGGTAGCAATGTTAAAGTGACCCAAAACACTGGATTAAAAAAAAAAATAAATGTGTTCAATTATATATTGTGAATTTAAAAAAAACCCATTCTATTACTCCAAATCTTCAGATTCCTTTTTTTTGCTGCTGTGATCCAGCTGTGATGGTGGCTACATCCATTCTCCATGGTCCCACTGTATCTAGGAATGTAGCCACCCTCTCTTGCTCACTCCTGAGATGGGATTTGTAGTTATTATTATTATTATTATTATAATACAGGATTTACATAGCACCAACAGTTTTCAGTGTAGTGTACATAGAGCAGTACACATGATCATACTGTTAGAGACGTATTATCATTTACTTTGTAAATATTCTTAGAACAGAAGGTATTTACATGTTCTATTCCATCACATATCCCATTAACAATTTTAGGACAGTGGGCAAATAATTGCTTTATGGTCCAATGCACATCCATGACTGCTGGTGTATAGCGAAAATATGGCCTAATATTATAGAGCCATTTATATCAAACTGCATGCAGATGTTGTAAGCAATTTGGTCATCATCAATGCAGTGTATGGGAACCATGGCTTACAAGGAGTGGGACTTGAAACCCAATTAGAAAGTATATGGGGAGAATGCACTGAAAGAATCAAAAAGCCATCAAACTAAATCAGTGCATAGCACAGTAGAGCCTTTTTAGGAGGGCAGAGGAGGGGCCGTGCAATTATACCCCAATGGCCAAATTTGCGTCAGATATATTTAGTGTATATACTGTAATATATTATTATACAGTATTTATAAAGCGCCAACAGTTCGCTCAGCGCTGTACAATACAATGGGAGAGAATACATGCAACAGTACAGTAACAATACAATGCAATACACGAGGGGTTCGAGGGCCCTGCTCCTTGGAGCTTACAATCTAGGATATATATATATATATATATATATATATATATATATATATACTGTGTGTGTGTGTATATATATATATAGGGCTTTCTTTCAGTGGGAAAGCAGTTCCTGCACCTCCAGCACTTATGTATGTAATGAAAAGGGGCCCTGGGGTGGTGTGCTGGAGAATTTATTGATGCTGGCTGCAGAGGGATCTATTGTTGCTGGAGAAGATCTATTTTTACAGAGGGGGGTCTATTGTTACTGATGGGGATCTATTGTTGCTGGAATGGGTCTTATGTTGCTGGGTGGTTGATTGTTGTTTGGAGGGATCTATTGTTGATGGACAGGTATTTTGTTGTGAGGGTCCATTGTTTGTGGGATGGTCTACGGTTGCTGGGGGGATCTATTGTAGAAAGAAACACAAGCCTAGGGTTAGCCTAGAGATAAGACACAGCAAAGCAAAAGCAAAGACTGGGGGGGGAGAACAACACTCACAGAGGGAGTCATAAAAATGTTGGATAATGATTAATGATCCCCCACATCTCTAACATTCTGCTAAAACTTTGTAATAATAGTACTGCTTGGACCTTGAAGAAGGGGACATACCCCGAAAGCTTGTCCTCAAAATTGTATGTTAGTGCAAATAAAAAAAGCATCACTTCAGTACTCAATTGTTTCTGTCGCAAATGCACTAATACGGCTACAATTACCTCAAGCAAACTTTTTTATTACATTTCCTTAGTTACCTCCTGGTTTCTAGGCCTAGGTAAATCGTGTCATAGTTCCCAGGAGTCTTCAGGATGGGAGGATGGGTTTTCTCAGCTAAGCACACCCTCCTGTCTGCATGCCTCAGCTAAGGGCAGATGGATTCAAGGAAATGAAATAAATTCTACATGAATCATCTTCTCTTAATCAAGATGGCTGCAATTAGAAATACTAGAGGGGTGTTTTTCAAAGTGATTTCTCAACAAACTAAAGCATGGAGACGTGGATGGATGGGTGAGTTTGCTTTGAATATTAAAAATGATTACATGGTATTTTTGGTTTGTTGTGCTCAAATGCAGTGTAGTTCCACTTTAAGGAGTATGAAACATGTTGAATGCTTTAAAATGTTTTTGTGTCCCCCTTTTTTGAATCTTTCTTTTTCTTCTTTTGTATATTATTCTGATGAAAATGTATTAAAAATAGACAGAATAAAAAAATCAGAATAATTTCTAGTGTATAGTGCACATACAGCCTGATATTATAAAGGCTTTTATTCCAGAAATACATATAAAACAAATAAATGCTTTGAAAAACATTCACTATAAGTGACATGTATTGTTCTGTGTTTTGGATCCAAGAAAACAAGGCAGCTGTGTTCTGGAAGAACTGCTCTCTAGTATAATAAAGAGGTCTGCAAGGATTGTGAACTTCCAGCGGCCTGTCTCCAGGTATTGTCAGTAAGAGAAGAAATATGACTGCATGTGTAACTGTTCACAGAAGATCACTGCCTCTGGGAGAATGACTGCTGATTATGAGCCATTTAGAGGTAGAAGGGACACAGTGACCTTACTGGCACTTCTTTATGATCGCTGCATGCAGTACTTTATACATTTACAGCACACAGGAAATAACACAGATCTGAATGGCTTTTGTTGGTAATTGAACAATACAAATGTATGATCTGTATTTTATGCTGACAATGCAACATAATTAAATTTATTACCACCCAGGAGGAGTGTGTTTCAGACAGACAGTTGGGAGACAGAAGCGGTATATACTGATAAATCACATGGGAATTGGACAAGTGAATATTTATTGCCCATGCTGTAAATTTGTGTCAGGTTTCTGCTTATAACAGCCACCCTATCAATCTTGTAGCATACACATGGACTACTTGATTGGCTTTCTTAACAGTTAAAATTTCCTGGAAGTATGAGTGATGAATTTTAGTTAAAAACAACTGGAACTTAAAGTGATACTAAACACATACTGTTTATTTACATTAACCCTTCTATTTTTGTATGTGGATGATGACACTTTTATTATTTTAATTAAAAAAAAAATCTAAGTACCCTTTTCCTAATTGATATACAGCTGTCACGTGACCCAGATCTTTCCTAGCCTGTCTGAAGGGAAACAGTGACAGGAGGAGCTTATAGTCTTTTGCTGCTGGTCACATAAAAAAAATAAAAAAAAAACAGCTTTTGGGCTACACAGTAAATGTAAATAGTTAATATCAATAAACTGTTTTAAATCATCATACAAATATATATTTTAAATCAAGACATTATTATTTTTGGGCAATAATATGGTGTGGTTGGATTTTGGCCAGTAACAGGCTGTGTCATGTCCCTCCAGTCTGTGTCTTAGAATAACAGGGAGGTGAGGCCTCCATCAACCAAGATGTGATATCCCACCCCCATTGTGTTTAGCTGGTTAGTGGGTATGGAGGAGGAGGGAGGGAGTGGGCTGTCATTTACCACTGTGTATACGCCATCATGTGTGACTCTATAGTCACATGGACTGCTCAGATGTGATAGGGAGGAAATACCCAGCATAGAAACTCACTGAAAACTGAGCATGTGCAGTAGCTGTCAACACTGCTCTGCAAAATCTCCAAATGCATTCGGGACATGATCAAAAGAGGGGAATAGAGAACAGAAGGATCAACCAGTTTTTTGTAGAATACAGAAAACAAATCCCATAGTGAACAAGTGAGTATGAACAGGATGTAATGCACCATTTATTGATAGTTTTTATGATGTGGGTTTAATTACACTTTAAAGTAGATCTAAACCTTAACCAGGGGCGGACTGAGAACTCATGGGGCCCCCGGGCAATAGGGGATCATGGGGCCCCTGTGTCCTTGCCCAAACTCCAAAAAGCCTATGAAAAAGGTACCAGGGTCATCTCGTGGGGCCCCCTACTGACCCCGGGCCCTCGGCAGTGCCCGAGTTTCCAAATGGTCAGGCCGTCCCTGACCTTAACCCAATGATATTTAGCTTGTTAAAACAGCTGTTTATAAAAAGCAATTGCCATTTTTTTCCTTCATACTGATTTCACATCTTTTGTTGCTGATTTCCTCCCGTCTCTTTCATCCACTTCCTGGCTACATGCATTCGCTACATTGTGGGCTTCACATCATTGCTCTGGACTGGCTTCCTGACAGTGACAATGGTGGGCCATGCCTGCACAATGTGTGTCAACAAAGCTGCTTGTAATCTCTATCACCTTTAACCTCCCTGGCGGTATGATTCTTTCCGATTTTTGGTGCTGAAAGCGGTACCATTTTTTTGCATGGAAATATGTAGTTTTTTTATTGTAGGCTGTAATTTTTAGGAATAACTCACTGAAATCTGTCCGAACAAAAGTCTAGTAAACATCCCGGGTAGGATAAAATTTGAAACACGAAATCATAAATTATAATTTAATAAATAATCACAAAAAATAATAATATAATAATAATACATTTAATTCAATAATATAATCAAACCAAAAACACTGAAATTTGAAATATAGCGCCACAATAAGTTTGCACATTGCTGAGCAAAGTCGCAAAATCGTTTTCAGTGTCTGATGATGAATTTCCCCACAAATCATTATCACTCAATTCTGCAAGTGGTTCTGATTTACTATCGCTGGTCTCTAGCTGATCTAAACCGCTTTTGACCTAAAGGGACACTTTTTGGACTAAATGTATGACTAGGGACAAAATGTATGTGAAATTGGTTGAGACAGCAATGTTTTACTATGTAAAATGTAAAAAAAAAAAATGACATTTTTTAAAATTTTTAAATTTCCCGCCACCGGCGGCGGCGCCCGTACGTCCCGACGTCACAGGGACAGGACACAGAAGCCGGATGCCGGCATCGGCCGGAGGAGATGGCCGGGGACGCTGAAGGGGACACATCATGGGAGCGCAGGGTAAGGTAAGTGAAGAACACATGCCGGAGCAGCGCCGCATGGTATTCCCGAGTGTAGCTTGGGGTTACCGTTTGTGGTACTGAAATGTTACCCCGAGCTACACTCAGGAATACCGCCAAGGAGGTTTACATGGTGACAACGTTGGAACATAGTTTGGTATCAGTTGCTGCCGTTTAACAGGAAATGCCCAGACATGGCAGAAGCACCAGTCACTCGTACCCATGAAAATGCTTCCGATACCCAAAACCGATACTTTGTGGTGTGATTTGTGTACACACAAAATTAATGGGTGCAAATCGCACTACAAAGAATGCCATGCGATTTGAGCAGGAATGCAGTGCCATTCCTGTCCGAATTCCATGCAGTTTCTACACTGCTCCTGTGTGAACCTAGGCGTGTCATAGCCCGAGTTCACAGAGGAGCAGTGTGGGAAACCTCCCTGCACCAATCCCATGCTATCACACAAGTAAAAGCCGCTTCACAGGTCTGAGGATTTGAAATCCCCATGGCTTTTTCTCCTCTTCTTGCAAGGATGACAGTATGGGCTAGACAGATTCTGATTGGTCACTGTGTATGACAGCTCCTGTCTTAACTCAGGCTATGATAAGCCTAGGTTCACACAGGAGCAGTGCGGAAACCGCTTGCAATTTGGACAGGAATAGCACCACATTTCTATTCAAATTGCATGCCATTCTTTGCAGTGTGATTTGCACCCATTTATTTTGTATGGACGCAAATTCCACCGCAAAGTATAAGTACTTGTTATCGTTGAGCACTTGTCAGAGAGTATTGGTACTCACACTTGCTGATAAAAAGAGGACATCGGTGCATCCCTAATTTCTAATATAAGGTAAAGAGGGTTACCGTTGTATGAAAACATATCTGTGTGTGGAATATTAGGTGCACAAGGAGACAGAGTACAAGCTTACAAAGCAGGATAAGGAGTAGGTAACTGTAACAGCATATACCCAGAGATAGACGTGGTTCAACCATTTTGGTTTCAACCTCCATCTTGGCAAAGGGGTTAACTGTCCTGACACATATATTTCTCCCTTATCCTTCCCCCACCCCTCCCTCTCACTGAGAGGAGACATCTGGCCAGTGTGTGTGTGTGTGTGTACTGTTTATGGGTCACTGGCTGGCCAAGGCATCTCTAGCTAGGTGCCGAGCTGTCTGTGAAAGCTGTATCCTTTCTCACCTAGGAAGAGATAGGACCAGCTTTCCCAAGAGAGCTGGAGCCTCACTGGCCAAAGTACCTGTGTAATTTCACGCCTCGTGAAGGGATAGCAGAGCCTTCCCAGGAGTTGAAAGGGACTCTGAGCTAATAAACCTAACTCAACCGTGCAATATATCATTTCATAATTCATATCTAAATAATCCTCAGACTTGTCTGCATAATAATATACCCGCGGGTGGACTGTCGCTTGTGCAGATGGAAAGTTATGGACCAGAATATGAATTATGAAAGATGTGGGTTACAGTTTAGGGTTCCGCCTGACGATCCCTCCCTAAACAGGGGATTGGTCTTTTACTTCAGAACCACCCCCTGCCGGGAAACTTTAACTTTCTTAGGCTCGACAGCCTGCTTTAGTTTGAAGACATCTCCCATTTTTTAACATCAATATACCACTTGGGGAGACCTGTGCCTTTCGCTCGGAAACGTGATCTGCTTACATCCAAGGCTTAATGGCAAGTAACTTAACCCTTTAACTTCTCCCTGTCATCTCTTTGCTGTGCTGTTTTTATATATATATATATATATATATATATATATATATATATATATATATATATCTTAGTTACATCTTCTCTGTAAATATTTTTATTGCACCTGTTTGACCCTTTTAGTAATAAATCTCTCTTTCTGAAAGTGTTGAACTGTTTCTATAGCTCTTAATTTCAATTTACGAATCCCTGCCTTTAAAGAGACGCTACTGTTTGTTTTAACCCTCTGTATAACAGGCCTGTATTATGACCAGGTTATGCAGTCAATTATATCAACCATTATAGTGTTATAGCTGAACGCCGAGTTTCCTCTTTCTCTGATAAAAAAGGAGGTGGTGGCAGTGTGAAGGGGTTAATTGCGTAATTAACCTGACCCAGTAACAATCGATTCAGGCTGCTGGCACATCGATCGGTATCCATTAGCTGAAAAATCGTTGTGCAGGGTGCAGCTGAGTGTGGCATGGCTACGCACGTCACATCGCGGTTGTAGATCGGTTAGCCCTTCGGTCACGAGTTTGGTGAGAGGGTCTGGGGTCTGACGCCGTGATCGTGACAGTAACAAGAGCAGATCAGGCCAGTGAGTGCACCAACATGACTAGTATTGGGTCCAGCCAAAGAACTATACTTGAAAGGAGGGAAGGATGAGATAGGTATACATCAAGGGGGTGAATAAGATTCAGGAGGGCAGTATTTAAATATGAAGCCAAGATTAAGAACACAGGGACATGACCTTAAACTAGCACAAGGAAAGTTCAAAACTACTCGTAGAAAGTATTATTTTACTGAAATGGTAGTAGCTGCTTGGAATAGACTTCCAGCAGAGGTATTGAGTCAACAGTAACTGGATTCAAACATGCTCGGGACTAACATAGATACTGTGTATACTGATTGATCTTTTTTCTGTCTTCACTTTTTTATGTTTATAAGACTTTCACTAGTCTAAAATCTTAATTTCACTATGAAAGTATATAACAATAGTCATGTCATATTTCACTTTATCTTATGTCTATGCACTTTCACGATAATTATTATTATAGTGTTATGACATCAGATTTACGGGTTAAATATTCCTATATTGAAAAAAAATATCTTGAATATTTACTGTTATGTCATTTTTGTTGCAATAATTAAGTTATTTGAGGTCATCTTTTCTATACATTTTAAAAGCCAGCGTCATTCGTAAAGCAGCATCTCTACTGAGCTGTTAAAACTGTTAAATCTCTAGGGATTATGTTGTCAAGAGCTGTGTAAACTGAAGGTGCTATATAAATATCTTTAAAAAATGGAAATAAATAAATCTTTGCACTTAACTATAATGGTGTTACCAACTACCAGTGTAATAATTGGGAATGAGAGTGTCTGTATTTTGTTTGCTGCAGTGCAACTCTATTTTAAGAAAAGGGTAATAAAATAGCCATTTTTGTAAATTCATTGTAAAGTGGTCAGTTAAAGAACAAGAAATAAAAGAAAAATAACCACAACAGCAGTTTTCTTAGGACACTCAACTTATTCTACTTAATTTTTACCCTACATGACCTCTACTTTGTTGCCATTTAGACGTTAGCTACATTTTGAAAATTTAGGAGAATTCGCCTTTTCATACAAAACACCGTAAAAAGGCAATAATGTAAAGAATATGCACTAAATGCAACTGATCCTGAAAATTAGCAGCTATGCATGGTAATAAAATACTGCATTTGTTATGTTTTAGTTAATTGACCCTCTAGTCACTTGTTCTTCTTAATAGTTATGAGCATGAGCAGTAAGTTGATGTTGCTGCAAATTTCAGTAGAGCTGAAAAATTTTGCTTATTTAGTTCTTCTATGAGCTATGAGCTATTTATTTAAAATCTGTTTGGAACAGATCTTCTCTTTTTTCTCCTACTATTTAGAGTGTTTTGGGTGTATTTAGGGTTATTTTGTTTATTTGTTTTTTATTTGTAGTTCTCTGATTTTTGTGTTTTATTTGATTGTTATTTGTGTACTGATGATTTTTAATTTCTTAAATAAAAAAACAAAACAAAAACAAAACCCTTAAAACTAATAGATTAATGGGTCTAATGGTGTGTCATTTTTAGCAGAAGAGCAAGTCCATGGAAGCTGAAATAAGCTTCCATATCCCTTTAGGAGCCATTTAAAGCCCAAATGCACCATAAAAAAGCACCAAAATTACATTAATTTCAACTTCAGCAACTGGCAATATTTTGCTGAAATCTCCAGATTTTTGCTAAAATTCTGAGAAATTAAAACTCTTACATTTTCTCATCCCCAGTTATAAGTGAGATGGGGTTGGCCATAGAAGCATTGGTGCAGCGCTGGTGTAGCTAGGTCATGCCATTGCTTTGATTTTTATACAAATCAAAATTTGCCTTGTAGCCTCCCTGGCGGTATTCCCGAGTGTAGCTCAGGGTAAAGTTTCAGTACCACAAGCGGTAACCCCGAGCTACACTCGGGCTTACCATGCGGCGCTGCTCCAGGATCTGTTCTTCTCTTACCTTATCCTGCGCTCCCACGATTTCCCCCCTGCAGTGTCCCTTGTAATGTCATCCGTCTTCTGGGTTCCGTCCCCTGCGACGTCGGGACGTATGGGGACGGAACAGCATGAAATTTGAAAATGACAAAAAGTGACATTCACTAAATTCACTAAAATCACATAGTAAAACATTACTGTATCAAAGCATTTCACATACATTTTGTCCCGAGTGCTTTGTCCTGTGCCCTGCCTGCATTTTTACTGTTCTTTCTGCCTGGAAACTGAGAAATGTCCATGGCATCCAAAAAGCGTCCCTTTAGGTCAAAAGCGGTTTTAGACCAGCTAGAGATCAGCGATAGTAAATTAGAACTACTTGCAGAATTGAGTGATGATTTGTGGGGAAATTCGTCATCAGACACTGAAAACGATTTTGCGACTTTGCTCAGTGATGTGCGAACTTGGCGCTATATTTCTAATTTCAGTGTTTTTGGTTTGATTATATTATTGAATGACATTTATTATTATTATGTTATTATTTTTTATGATTATTTATTAAATTATAATTTATGATTTCGTGTTTCAAATTTTAACATACCCGGGATGTTTACTAGACTCTTGTTTGGACAGATTTCAGTGAGTTATTCCTAACAATTACAGGCCTTTACTGCATATACAGACTGATTTTACTATTGTGGGTTTAGTAACACTTTAAGTTTACCTCTCACTTAAAAAATAAAAAAGTGCCAGCTACCTGATAACTATTCATGTTTTTATTTGGGACCACTCTTCTAACACCCTCAATTCTTGAAACATATGGTCTAGATAAGACCAGGGTCCTTTAACATTTGGCTGCTGTTTTGTTGTGGTCACATTCCTGGTGCTAAAAGACAGGCTGACAATGGTATAGAGAGTGTTCCACTTGTATCCCTCTTGATATGGGGATTCCAACCTATACAGTTGGCATTCAGGACCAATATCATTTAGAAAAATGTAGATCCAGTGGTGTTTTTCAAAGTTTTTCTGTCCTTTTTTTTACTTTTTAAATGATTTTATGAAAATAAAATAGATTTAGTGCAATTCAGGCAGGGTCTTGGCCTAATGTATTTGTTCTCTTATCTCTAAAATAAATTGTGATTACCATTTCTATGCAACATAATAAGATTTCACTATGATGCAGCTTCAATAATATACTATTCATAACATGTAACAGATTTTGCCACAAAGCAAAGTTAAAGCTAAACCTCGTTTATAAAGAGAGATAAAGACACAAAAGCAGAGAATACATTCTGGCCTCTGGCCAAGAGCAGACAAACTCCCTTTTCAAACAAAACTATTATCTAATCTTTATTAAAGAGCAGTTTTCATATGAATGTGTCTGTACCATAATGCCAACTATAATAGAGTGCTTTATGCTGCCAGGTTCTGTTTACCTAGAACAGACTACAAAATTGCTGCAATGTTTTGTCTTTATAAAAATATAAAATAACAACAAAAGAAAATCTAGATCCTAAAATGTGTTCGTTGGCAAGAGGAAACCAGCAGGAAGCTTGTTATTTTTCAGCGTGTAGATAAACAGTCTTGTATGATTTAACATCCAATCTAGTCTCTAGATAAAATATCTGTGGTGTTTTGCAAGGAATCTGGCAAAATAGATTATTGCAAATGCTAAAGTGGACCTTCACTCACATTTTCACCATAGCCTCCCTCTAACCCCCCCCCCCCTCCTGTTATACATTTGAAAATTATATTTTTCTTTGGGCAAAGGGGTAAGTACCTTTTGCAGTAGGTACTTTCATCCAATTCCTCATTCTTCTTCTAGATGAGCATGACATCATGCATGGTGCACCCCTTCCCGCAGCCTCCTGCGATCATGTTGCACATTGCAGGCGGCTACAGGAGCACAGGAACAGACACACAGCAGTCCACCATTTCACATGTGTACAGTAGAGGGCCGGCTGTGGATCATCATTAAGTCCCTTCCTAGGAAGACCCCAGAGAGGAGAGATGTTGAATCTGCCTTTAGTGAGCCATTGGCCTTGAGGGATTGCCCAGGCCCTGTTATGAGGGAGGGTCTGCGTTTGATGAGTCTGGAAAGAATCCCTTTAAAGCTTTGGGATGTGGCCTGGCTCTCGCTCCATGCCAGACTCTATGTGAAGGGCAACTTGAAGCATCGCCCTGTGGTTGTCCAAGAGTGGAGTGTGGTGGGGTGGAGGAGACGATGGACCATTTCTTGCTTCAGTGCCCCTTCAATATAGAAGTCTTCAAGAGGGTGGGTGGGGCTCTGGGTATCCCTTTCCTTTCCCGCTTGAATTATGCAGAATGGTCTTACGAAGCCTTTTAAACTCATCAGGACTTTGATTTTGAGACACTTTTTCTAGATAGCTTAGTAGTCCGTTACTACATGTAGAATGCACGGTGTCAGGTCTGCATTCGCAAAAAAGTCTTTTCTGTTGAGGTGGTGGTGCACAACATTCTGGGTGAGGTTGGGAAGATTTGGGTTCTTGAGAAGGATGGATGCCGAACAGGAGCCTGGACAAAGGTGTGGAGGAATGTCAGGTCCCCATAGCTGCGTCTGTCAGTCTCTGGGTGTGGGGCTTCTCTTTCTGCCCTTTCACGTCCCCTAGTTTTTTGTAGGATCAGATTTTTGAAAAAAATCTGCATCCATGGGATAAATGTTTAATTGTTTCTTAGCCTGAGGTTGTGTTTAGGTGAAGGTCGGGTATGATACAATTGAGATACAATATAATGATAGTAAGTAAGCTATTTTTGTTTAAATATATATTTATATATATATAAACACTGTATACAGTATATGTAAATATGTGTTTCATTATGTTGTTTGTATGATTTTTAATAAACAAAAATGTACAGGATCACACACACAACAGTCCACCATTTCACATGTGTACAGTAGAGGGCTGGCTGTGGATCATCAGGAATTGGGTATTCCAAAATGGTGGTGCAGGAACATAACAAGTGGTGAAGACTTTGGCTGCTAAAAAGACAGTGTTGGACCTCATGGACTGGTTAAATAATTGTTTTTTTTTTTAAAGTCAGCAGCTGCAGGGCTTAGAGCTGCTCACTTTTATTTTTATACAGACGAATGAAGTTCTTCTTTAACATGTCACTTGGCTGTGCAAATCATGTAAAAAGATTGATCTCTCCTCACATTCTACTTTTTAAGCAAACTGTGATAAACGTTGGTAATTCAAAGAAAGCATATGAAAAAAATGCATGAACAGAGGTTACCTTCAATGAAACCTGCAAGTCAAAACCAATCAGTAAATCTAGAGATAGGGACAGCTAAAGTTGTATACACAATGCTTTTAGTCCTCATGCACACTGGACGTTTTTACAGCTGCTGGTTTTGGCTTTTGGCTTTTTTTTCTACAGTCAATAAACTCCCCAGTATGTTATCCTATGTCTCCATGCACACATACACTGTAATCAGCGTTTTTTGGCAGGGCGTTATTTGGCTGGAACAAAACCCCAGAACTAGTGGGTTGCTAGAGGAGTTTCTTAGCTGTAAAAACACTCTAACGCTCAAAAATGTGGCAAAACGGCGTTTTTGGACTTTTTTTGAGTGGCAAAAGGCTAAAAAAGCTGAAAAACTCAAATTTTTAATGTGACTTTGCACAGCTAACGTTACCAGCGTTATTAAAATGCCCAGTGAGCATGGAGCCTTAAGGTTGAACTCAGCCATACCTTCCCCCTTCCCTATTGTATTGTGATACTTACAACTGAGGATGAGCTAAGGTTCAGCCCAAATTCAATGACATTATCATAATATGGTCATGTGGCTATGTTAAGTCAATGATGTCTCCAGCATCTTTGCCCCTTTGTTAAGTGAAGCTGTGGGGTTGGGTGATTGGGACAATAACCTGATTTCATGTGCCAGTTTCCTGCAGGTTTCGGCTGAACTGAGTTTGGCCCGAACCTTAGCTCACCCCTTGTCAGAAAAACTGAATGGTCCACATGCGGTCAGCTACATGTGCATGCACACATGCATGTTTAAATTAACTTTGGCACCCAATGGCCTATTTAAAGCACTGCAAGACTCAGGATCATTGCAGATAGGTTGTCAGCTCCTGTGACCCATGACCAGATCCTGCTTGTTCCTGTGCTATTCCCGGATTTGCCTTCTGTCTATGCCTGATCTTGATCCCTCTGGTACCCCGCCTTTGGCTTGCTTCTTGATTCCACACCTTGCTTATCCCTTCTGCTCATCTGACTATGCCTGATCTTAATCCCTCTGGTACCTGACCTTTGGCATGCTTCTTGATTCCGCACCTTGCTTATCCCTTTGGCTCATCTGCTGTGATACTGAACTCGGCCTGGTTTCTGTTTAGGATCTCATCTTATGAATTTGTGCTTCTGTTGTGAGCCCATTGCCAACTTCTGCCTGTCTGACTACGTTCCTGCCTCCATACATCAGAACTGGAGGGAGGTATGCACAAGAGTTTTTCAGTGGAGAGTGACTTTATTTTTGCATAAATGTTATGAAGCAGATAGAAAACTATCTGAAGCAGAGTAATAAAGTCTATCCTCAGTAAGTTCACATTTAACAGTACATGTGTAACATTGTAATGTCAACTGAGTCTACCAGGCCAGTGATCTTGAGGCAGAAGGGCAGACCTCTCATTGTGTATTGTTTTCTGAGAAAGAGATGCCCCATCTATGAATATGATGACTATGGTTTTGGCAAAACAAAACTAACTAAATGATTTGCTTCCTTTCTATTCCCATATATTTAATTTAAAGCAATTCTGTTTCTTTTTGTATACAATAAATCAGAGGACGTATTCATTTTTAACATTTGTAGGTCTGAAAGCACTGTAGGTTTTAGAGTTGGTGTTATTTTTTATATTGCTCTTAGAACACCCTGTGGGGTCTGTTAACTGGACATGACTGGTAAGGCTCTATTTGAAGGCTTGTTCTGGCTTATATACTGAGTAACTGTCAAGCAGTCTACATTTTTTGATCATTAGGCATCTATAGATGTGAAGTGATTTGAATTTTATATGAACTTTAATGTCTTTATACAATTTTACAGCAAAAATTATCTAAAAGCAATACTTAACAATGCATGACATTGGAAAATTTAGCTGTGGCTCTGCTTGGTTGCCATGGTGCAGTAAATTTTATCTCAGAAAGATATTCCCTCTCATTTACTTTGATAATTAAGGCCCCATAGGACAGTTATAAAACCTGAAGTTATTTGCTTCTTTGTTTGGAAACCAAGAAAATTTTACAGCACTGTACCAGGTCTCTAAAAGAATTGAGCTAAAACATTGTAATTCTTCAGGATTCCAGGTCTTATAAACACCATATATCGAATAACTGCCATGGGGTGATAAAGTACCTTGTTGTGTTTTAGACTTTTTTGTTTGTTGCTCATGTTCCAAGGTCAGGACAAGTAGCCTAACCTTTTCATTTTATGGTACCGCCTTTAAATGACTTGTAATTATTACGCCTAAAGTATTATATTGCGCTCACATTAATTTACTCTGTCAAACAGACGATGGCACGGTGCTTAAAGTCAAATAGAATAATGTATACAGTGACCTAGGAAGTCAGATGACTATTTCCTTTTCAGCTTGAGTATTTAACCTGCACCAGTCCATGGCTGCATTACTGTATTGAATTTCTTCACTTATTTTTCCTTGTGTCAAAATGGACACATTATTTTTATCTTGCTGGAAGACAATCTACCAGAAAGAGAAAAAATAGTTTTTTACTTTAATGAACTTTGAGGAAAATCATGTTGTTCATTATATTTTAATAAAATATATCTAAAACCCAAACAAAAATGTATTGCAATTACCAATCTTTAGATGTGGTGACTGCCTTTTTTATTTTTCTATCTTTTTTCCTTTTTTTCACTTACCAGTAGCATGCCTCCAATCCTAGGATGGCAAGCCTCACTCACTATGCTATATCAGAACGACAAAAACAGGGTAGGACTATAGGACTCTGCTTTTCTAGTCTTCTCCATAACATAGAGAGCCATGGTTCTTTAGTTATTATTATTATACAGGATTTATATAGTGCCAACAGTTTGCTCAGTGCTTTACAATATAAAGGGAGACAATACAGCAATGATACAGTTCAATACAGGAGGGATAGGAGGGCCCTGCTCTTTGGAGCTTACAATCTAGGAGGGAGGGGCTAGTGGTACAAAAGGTAATAACTCTGGGGCATGGACTGGTAGGAGGAGTAGAAGATTACATTATTAGCTGAAGGCAGGATAGGCTTCCCTGAAGAGATAGGTTTTCAGAGATCGCCTAAAAGTCGGCAGAATAGGCGATAGTCGGATAGATTGGGGTAGAGAGTTCCAGAGGATGGGGTGGCTCTGGAGAAGTCCTGGAGATGAGCATGGGAGGAGGAGACAAGGGAGCTAGAGAGCAGGAGGTCGTGGGAGGAGTGGAGAGTACGGTTTGGGTGATATTTTGAGACAAGATTAGTGATGTAATTTGGGGCAGAGTTAGAAATGGCTTTATATGTTATTGTTAATGTTTTGAATTTTATCCGTTGGGAAATGGGAAGCCAGTGGAGGGATTGGCAGAGAGGGATGGCAGATATGGAATGGTTAGTAAGGTGGATGAGTCTGGTAGCAGCATTCATGATAGACTGAAGTGAGGGGATAGCCTGCGATGAGGCAGGCCAATGAGGAGGGAGTTACAATAGTCAAGGCGAGATATAACAAGGGAGTGAATAAGTTGCTTAGTGATTTCCCTGGTTAGGAATGGGCGTATCTTGGAGATGTTGCGGAGGTGAAGTCTACAAGATTTGGACAGCGATTGGATTTGGGACTGAAAGGACAGATGGGAGTCTAGGATTACACCTAACACCCTGGCATGAGGGGAGGGACTGAAGGTTGTGTTATTGATTTTGATGGAGAAGTCAGGACAGGGGACTTAGAGCTACTTAAGAACAATGCAAATTGATAACTATTAGCACAGTCAAAGAGCATAGGAAGTTATCAACCTGCAAGAATACTGGAAAAATCAACAAATATACAGTATTTGCAGATCAAAATGGGACAAATAGGATAAGCTAATTGTTAGGTTTTACATACCCTTTAAAGCTCCTTTATCTAGCACCATCTAGACCATAAGATCATGCAGGCAGAATCTGACCCACAAAGCTATTTGATGTGACCAGGGGCGGACTGACCATTCGAGCACTCGGGCACTGCCCAAGGGCCCGGGGCCAGTAGGGGGCCCCATAAAATGCCCCTGGTACCTTTTATAGGCTTTTGTGGGTGTGTTTTGAGTGTGGGCAAGGACACAGGGGCCCCATGATCCCCAATTGGCCCCATGAGTTGTCAGTCCGCCCCTGGATGTGACCCTCATACGTCTGCAGCTGTGGCACCCCCCCTCATTTCTGCCCTCAGCTTGCCTCAGCAGTTGGCAGCAGGGAGGTGGACAGAACTCCTCTGCTTTTCTGTGCAGCCAAGGAGAGGCCCTAGCCCCAGGTCTCAGCAGTCGACAGGAGGACAGAACTCCATTTACAGATTCTTTGCCTCTCTGTGAAGCACCCCCTCATCTCTGTATGTAAGATCAAACCGTGCAAATCCCCAATCAACTGAAGTCACAAAGCTGCAAATATATAAGAGGAGATCGTCTCTTGAAAGGCTAATTCAAATGGATACTGTGTTAGGTGAACCCTTAAAACTTTGTGAGCACTATGAAAACCTTCACACCTCTGAAAAATTATCAAAAATTTTAAATAAAAAACACTCTAATTGTTAAACTAAATAAGTGCATACATGTGCCCTATGAAGACCCTTACCCCTCAGAAGGGCGATCAAAATTTGGAAAAAAAAATTGATTGAATAAACTGAATGAGTACAGTAATCATAAATATGTGTAAGAAAGTGTGATATGTGGTCAAATTAACCTAATATATTATGCATTATCCATGAGCCCAATGAAGACCCTCACACCTCTGAAGAGTGATCAAGGTTGAGGATAGGTCAAATCTCAATGTGCAAAAAATTCACCTCAAATATACATAAAGATTAGTAGAACATTTTCAAAAACAAATAACAAAAATTCCATATAGACATAAACCATAGTCCATAAGTATAAGAAGAGAATTCCACAATCGATGGTATTATTGTAGACAATGCTGTAAGTGCAAATGTAGATAAACTTGCTTCAACTGGTCACTAAAGTGCACACCCCCACCAAAGTAATGAATGGAGGCTTACCTGAAATGGAGACCCCTTAATTACAGGGGGTCCCAAGCAGCTTTCTAATGTAGAGCACTTGTAGGTTTCCTGTATCACGCCCCAAAACATGGAACTTCCCGGACTCCAACTCAAATGAAAAGTCAAAGTATAGTGCCAGATAAGGTCATGAAAGAAAAAACATGCCTCTCATAGTGCAATACGTATCAAAAAATTATTTATTTGCACAAATAGGATCCTACTTACAAGCTGTAGAACAATTAAAAGCATTCACATGAACCGTATCCAAGATGGCCGACAGCGTGGTAACGTCAGAGGGAGGCTCTGCCCATAAAGTTTTCAGGGTTCACCTAGCGCAGTATCCATTTGAATTACCCCCTCATCTCTGCCTCCCCTGGTCTCAGAATTCAGCAGACTCCGGCAGCTGACTCCAGCCCTCCTCTGGTCCTCCTCCAGACCCTGCACTTTCTGCTTCCCAGAAGTAGCACAAGATAAGGGGGTGCACTGTGATGAAAGGAAAGGTGGGGGACTCTGGATGTCTGATGTAAGGGGGAATGGGGTGCTCTGGACATCTAGTCTTACAGATACAACTTGCCCTTTGGGGGCAACCATAATGCTGATGTGACCTGCAATGAAATTGAGTTTGACACCCCTGATCTAGACCATGGGGTGCTATAATATAAAACATGTTAGAGAATAAGTTCATGAATAAAACATACAGATACAAACACAGTCCAGTTCTTTGAATAAAGCCATTAATGGAAACTGGTATCTAACTCTTGGACTTTGAGCTGAACCTGAATTTGAGACGTATCTGCTTGCCATTATGACCTGTCTACAGTCTTCTTCTGCCCTCTCTGACCTCTTTTTTCTGTTTGACTGCAATGTAATGTGACCTGTCCTGAGCTTAGCTTACTTATAAATGTCCATGCTGGGTTGACAATGTTTATTTTACATCCTAGCCATTTGCCACCAGTGGGGTAAAACACTGTTTGTCATCTGGGAGTTGTTTTTCAGCAAAACCAAAACCTCCTTCATCATGTTGATCAAGCTACATAGAATGGTGGTAGCCAATGCGTACCAGTTGTTGACACAACTGTATTTAGACATCTGGTTGCCCTAGATTCATTTCTGTACAAGCCCCACTCCTTGGGATTGATTTACTAAATGCAAATAGGTTGTTCACTTTGCAAGGGGATTTTTCCCTTATCATAGCGAATGAGGTGAACCTCTGCTGACTTCCGTTGTTCAGTCATGTGCAAGTAAAAATGCTGTTTTTTAAATTTTTCTTGCATTTTTTCGGGTATTTATTCAAAGTGAATTTTCACCTCCTTCACTATGGGAAAATTCTCTTGCAAACCTACAGTTGTGACCAAAATTATTCAACCCCCAATGCTGTAAAGGGGTTTAGGGACTATAGTGTACATTTGGAATTGTATTCAGAATCAAATCCTACAAGGACGTTGTAACTACCCAAATGCAACTAAAATGACATCAATTGTTTATGTAATACAGTAGTAAATGGTTCTTATGTGGTTTCTTCATTGCCACAATTATTCAACCCCTTAAAGACTACCACTCTGAAGAACAGAGGTTCATACAGGTGCTTTCCATCAGGTATTGAAAACACCTGTGGATGTCACCGAGCAGCAATCAAGCATAATAAGCACCAATTAGGCAGCTTTAAAATGACTGTGATACTCAGCTCCTTCTAGACATTTACTGGTGTGGTTACAAACATGGTGAAGGCAAGAGAATGGTCCAGGAAGACAAGAGAAGAGGTGATTTCTCTTCACAGGAAGGGCAATGGCTATAAGAAGATTGCAAAGATGTTAAACATACCAAGAGACACCTTAGGAAGCATCATTCGCAAATTCAAGGCAAAGGGCACTGTTGAAACGCTACCTGGTCGTGGCAGAAAGAAGATGCTGACTTCGACTGCTGTGCGCTACCTGAAGCGTAGAGTGGAGAGAAGTCCCCGTGTGACTGCTGAGGAACTGAGAAAAGATTTGTCAGATGTGGGTACAGAAGTTTCAGCCCAGACAATAAGACGCACACTGCGTAATGAAGGCCTCCGTGCCAGAACTCCCAGGCGTACCCCCTTGCTGTCTCCAAAGAATAAGAAGAGTCGACTGCAGTATGCCAAAAGCCATGTGGACAAACCACAAAAGTTGTGGGATAGTGTTCTGTGGACTGATGAAACAAAATTAGAACTGTTTGGGCCCATGGATCAACGCTATGTTTGGAGGAGGAAGAACAAGGCCTATGATGAAAAGAACACCTTGCCTACTGTGAAGCATGGTGGAGGGTCAATCATGCTTTGGGGCTGTTTTGCTTCTGCAGGTACAGGGAAGCTTCAGCGTGTGCAAGGTACCATGAATTCTCTTCAGTACCAGGAGATATTGGATGGAAACGTGATGCAGTCCGTCACACACCTGAGGCTTGGGAGACGTTGGACCTTTCAACAGGACAATGATCCCAAGCATACCTCCAAGTCCACTAGAGCATGGTTGCAGAGGAAAGGCTGGAACATTTTGGAGTGGCCATCGCAGTCACCAGACTTAAATCCGATTGAGAACCTCTGGTGGGACTTAAAGAAAGCAGTTGCAGTGCGCAAGCCTAAGAATGTGACTGAACTGGAGGCCTTTGCCCATGAAGAATGGGCGAAGATACCCGTAGATCGCTGCAAGACACTTGTGTCAAGCTATGCTTCACGTTTAAAAGCTGTTATAACTGTAAAAGGATGCTGTACTAAGTACTAAGATTGAATGTCACTTGGGGGTTGAATAAAACTGATAATGCTGTGAGCACAGAAAAGACATTTGTGGTTATTTCATTATAACTGTTATGTTATATTTGTCTGACCTACAAGTGCCTCTTTAATGTAAATGTAAGCAAGATGACTGAATGATCAAAAGCAATGTCAAACTGGCCAAAACACTCAATTTCAGTGGGGGTTGAATAATTTTGGTCACAACTGTATTTGACTTTGGAAAGGGATTTTCTTACTACGAAGTACTATACACTAACAAACATGAGAAAGAAAAATTGTTTCACATTTCCTGAACTAAAAAGAGACTTACATTTTAAGGTTTGGTTTCACCCCTTCTAACCAACTGCCCTAAGCACTGGCCTATGGGTTTCCCTTATAGGAAATAGCCTTGGGTCCACCATAAGACATACAATGAAGGTTGTTTGCAAAGACAGATAAACAAATAGTGATGAAAATACTTTTTGCATTTTTGCTTTACTTTGCTTTTTGTGTAAGAAATGGAGGCTCCAGCCTTCCTCTACTATACTTATGGCCCATCAGCCTATTCATTTGAAATGGAGTGCTGTACCTTTGGGAAATGTGGGGAAAAGGTCTCTGACCCTTATCTAAAATCGCAAGGGGGTATGCTCAAGGGAAAATGTGCCATGCTTTCTAATGCATGAACCATTCACAATTAAGGGCAATTTACACATCTTCCCACACCCACAATAGCACTAAAGCAGAACTAAACTCTTTCAGTCAACATTAACTATTTTTAATCCATATGCTGCTAGGCTTAGTAAAGAAATAAATATATTATACTTACTATTTTTTTTTCAAACTTTTTTTTTACATTTCTTTAGTTGCTTCCGGATTTCTGGCCTAGACCAGACTGGAATCATACATTAAAGAAGTCTTAATGGGCATTTTTAAATTCATCTGGAGGAGGGGCTTTCTCAGCTAGGCACACCGTCCTACCTGCATACCTGAGCTAAGTGCAGATGGATTCTAGGAAGTAAATGCTACATGAATCATCTGCCCTTACTCAAAATGGCCACGGCTAGAAATGCAAGGGGGTTGTTAGATTTTTATATAATTAAATTTTTATTGAATTTTAACCACATGCCACCCAGCCACTGTAGAAATACAGTGGCAGGGCAGCATGGCTGGGCAAAACCACATTTTAAAACGTGTGTTTGCAAAACAGGTAGGGGGCGCGTCCCGCCGATCACGGCCGTGGATGTCAATCGCCGGGTCACAGCCGGTCGTTACCGGTTGTGTCCCGCTGATTAGCGGCAATCTCTGACAGAGGGTAGGGCTGCAGTAGTTCTGCTCTCTGTCAGTTCCCTGTCAGCTCCTGACATGCTGAGCCGGAGAGAAGAGTTTATCTCTCCCGATCAGCGTGTCACCGTGCAGTACACACCCCCCGCCCCCTAGTAAAACACTCCCCTCACACAGTTAACCCTTTCAGTAAATAAAAAAGTTAACCCCTTCCTCCCCAATGCCATTAGTACAGTGTCAGTGTTTTTTTTTTGCACTGATAACTGTATTGGTGTCACTGGGGATGTCAGTGACCCCAAGTCAGTTCGCCCCCAGTGTCAGAATGTCCCGCCATAAGTCGCTGATCGCCGCCATAAATCGCTGATCGCCGCCATTATAAGTATAAAAACAAATTAAAAATCCCAGTATCTTTCCTGCCATTTGTAAACGCTATTACTTTCATGTAAACCAATTAATTTACACGTATTGGCTTTTTTTTTAGCAAAGACATGTCGCAGAATGCATTTTGGCTGAAATTTATGACTAAATTTGATTTTTAAATTTTTTTTTACTGGACATGTTTTATAGCAAAAAGTCCAAAATATTGTTTTTTTTTCTCTAAATTATCAGCCTTTTTTTTTATAGAGCAAAAAATTAAAAACGCACAGGTGATCCAATACCACCGAAAGAAAGCTCTATTTGTGTGAAAAAAAGGATGAAAATTTCGGTTGGGTGCAGCATTGCACGACCGCGCAATTATCAGTTGAATTAGTGCAGCGCCGAGTAGCAAAAAGAGGCCTGGTCATTAAGGGGGTAAATCCTCAGGAGGGCAAGCGGTTAAAGAGCTCACAACAAACAGAGTAGCATAGAATTGCAAAATAACAATCACAAGTCAAATAAAAGAACAAATAAAGATAGGCTCATCGATGAAAGGCAAATAGATACATACAATGTCAGTGCAAACAGTGAATCAGTAAGCATTTACAGACAATTGAGTGGACAAATCGGAAACAGAAAGATCCCACGGTTCCAAAACTGCTTCAAGGATGGGGACAGAGTTAGCATGCATAGCAGTGAGGTACTCCATTCTTCTAATTTCTGCTATAACCTTTAACAATTCCGACTACGTAGGAGGCGCAGTAGATAGCCAATGCATAGGAATGGTTCTCCTGGCCGCTGTTAAAACATGAGAGGATAGCTTCTTGATAAATTTGGAGAGGCCTGGAAAAGGTAGACCCAGTAAAAATTGCATGGGCGCAAATAAAATATGAGCCTGTAAAAGTAGCTGCAAAAGGCTAAGGACCTCTCTCCAGAAAGGTGCAATGTGTTGGCAAGTCCAGAAAATGTGGAAAAGGGAGCCAGTGTCCTCACCACATCTCCAGCAGACAGGAGAAGCACTCGGATTGCGAGCATGGAGAACCAAAACATCAACATTTTATAAGTGCTTTCTTTATACAATACACATATAGAAGACCTAGAGGTGGCCTCCCAAATCCTGCTACATTGATCCAAGGCAATATAAAGGTGTGTATCAGTAGCAAGGGGACTGGCATCTTGAAGCAACTTATAGGTAGAGGAAATTAGGCCCCGTTGGTACGGGCCCTGGATGCAAATGCGTTCAAAGAGAGTAGGCTTCTCTAGGGTCAGCAATATAAAAAAGAGAGGAAGGCGCCTCTAACTGCAGTATTGACAGTTTATTAATAAACAATAGATAAATTGCACTTACAAGATAAATAGTTAAAAAGACTCATCGTGTGGTGTAATAAAATCCAGGTGGAACATCCAGCCATCCAGCAGCAAACTCTGTCTATAGGATCAGGAAGTAGAGCCCAGGATGTGCCTGTGCATCAAAAATGAGGCTTGGAGAGCAGAGTCGGATGTAGGAGGTGAAGGAGATGGTAATGCATTTCAGAACATGCTCTGAAGAAGGAGGAGGCTTTGGACCTAATGATCTATGGGCCCGGTCCATATGCCAATCAACATCTGGGACTTTGGGTGCCAGAGTGGTAAACAGAGACAGCAAGTAACGCTGAAGTCTAGAGTCAGAGACCGTTTCAGAGATGCCACAAACATAAACATTCTGGCGGCGATCCCTGCTTTCCAGGTGTTCCTACTGGAGCTGTACATATTGCACCAATTCGTCAAATTTTGACTCAAGATGGTCTGTGTGGTCTCCCAATTGGGTAATCTCCCCTCTGAGCTCCTGAGCAAGTTTCCCAATTTCAGCAGAGATAGTGCGGGTGATATTGTGGAAAAATTCTTGCAATTTGTCCTCCAAGATATCCACTGTTAGAGAGGGGACCACCAGAGTGGGAAGCAAGGCAGCAGGGGCATCTATTTCTGTCCCCTTCATTTCAGCTGACCCTCCGGAGCACTCACTTGGACTGCAAAAACTACTTAAGGCCGGGGATGCAGGCCTAGTAAAGAAGCGATCCAGCATGGAAGGCCTCGGAGGCAGAGTGGGTGGCTTCCAACGGCCGATTTTGCCCACAGATGTGCCGGTAGACGTCCTGACTTGGGGGAGAGCACTCCCGGACCTGTGGCTGCTGCAGGAGGGTAGTGGGAGGTTTGTGAAGGCTGATGATCAGAGGAGCTCACACGTTACATGTCCACCATCTTGGGATGCTGCGAATGCCGCGGGTTGTTAGATTTAATCTTTCATAAACCTGATAAGAGCTAAATGAAATCTGAATTGATTACCATAGCATCTTGCACACAAATGAAACATCAGTCCAATCTTTGACTTTCTGAGCAATCCCAATTGTGCACATGTATAATAAAAGGATGAAGAGGCAAAATGGCTTTATTTTTTAACAAAACAGCCACTAGGACTATTTAAATGTAAACACTTTCTGCAAGCATGTTAATATTAATTTCTTCACTTTGGTCTGCTCTCCTAAGAGAAGAAAGAAACAGCCCCATACAATTCACAGATCTTTGTAGCTCTATGTATGTGTAGAAAAATACCGTACATCGTTCATTTGCAAGCTTTTATTCTTTCACGGGTACTTTTTCCCATTGAACTTCCATTGGTGACAATAAACATGAGAACAACAGAACACTGCTTTTTGAATTATACAGTGGTGTCTGGATTCTTTCTAGCTTGGCAACCCCTTTTCTCCATCAAGGTTTATCAAACTGCCTCTCTTTTCAGCGGATTCATTAAAATCACAAGCACTTTTGAACATGCAATCAAGTGAACAGTGTTTGCATTGGTTAGTAGATCCAGCTGTTTCATCAAATCTTGATGGACAATTTACCTTTTCAGGAGTGTATGTTAATGGTCTGGAAAATACCAGTACATCACCCTGTCACAAAAGGCAGTTATATTTCCCTCGGTGCCAAGTTTAACGGAATTACATTTACTTCCATTGTCTCTGGGATCTTTTATATGGATGTAATAATGCTACAGACTGAAGCCGTTTTGCTGTGTTCATCTTTTCAACAATTTATTTTTAGATTGCTACTTAATCTGTGCTTTCTTTGCATTTCCACTGCTGACATTGCTGTGTCTGCAGTGACAACAGTGTAGTGATATAGGAATTGTGGCTTAAGATGTGGTCATGAGGTCCATGTCTAATAAAGCACCTCTGTAGGACATGGCGTCCATGCTATGCTAGTTTCACACACAAGAGTGTTCTCTGTTATGGCTGATATGTTGTTTTACATCAGATGAAGGATTCTTATTTAGTAAAGCAGGGAGGGTCAGAACCTCTGACAGGTTTATATTGATTTCCATTTCTCTATTGCAGAAATGTGTTTCCGAATACACAAAATATAATTGGCTATTACAGTAGTACAAATGCCCAGTGTATTTAATCAAAATACATCTGTATAGGTTAAAAGAGCACATTTCAGTAAAGGATTGCTTTCAGCAAAGTCCAGAATAATCACATTTTTTATGGTATTGCAGCCACATCTACCTACTTCCTCTGTGCTGATTTTCTGAAGTTCTGGTTGAGGAATACACTCTCAGAAGTGCGTACACATGGATGGCTCCAGCCAGGGCTGCAATCAGAAACCATGGGGCCCCCATACAGCCAAGCTGACAGCCCCTCCCCCCACAAAAAAAACCACAGTTTACTATACTTCAGTTATGAACACAGTGAGTGACCAGTACCGGTCACTCATTGTGTTCATTCAGGAAAGGAAGAGGCTGGTAAATGTGACATATTTACCGGACACCTCTCCATCTCTTCATGCTAAAGGATCCTATTGTGTGCTAGTAGCTGTCAGTGGGAAGGAGAGGAGGGAACCCAGCAACACTGTGGGGGCACAAAGGGGGGCCTGGGCAGGAGGGGGAAACTTATGGTGCACAGGGAGGGTGATGGGTATGGGGGGGGGGATTACTGGAACCAATCCCCTGTATGGCTCTCTCTGCAGCAGCTGAAAGCCAGTGGGAGGGAGAGAAGAAGAAAGTAGCTTTCAGCTGGTACAGAGAGAGCCATACGGGAGATCAGTTTTAGTAAATGCCCCCCCCCCCCGACGTGCTGATTACCCTCCCTGCCCACATCTGATTCACCCAGCTGCCTAGGCCCTCCTGCTGGCCTGGGCCCCATACAGGAGGACTAGTGGTACCCCCTGTCTCCAGCAAGGATCCATAAGAGCCTGCTAGAAAAGAGAGACACCTGCAAACTGGAAGGCAGAGGCAGATGTTTTTGGAGGAACCAAACAAGGATGAAAGGTACACTTTTACAGTAGATTCTCAGTCTGCTTCTTTTAATGTGGGGTCTGCTGAAATGTTAAACATATATTAAAGCGGTATTAAACCTCAAACCATAAATGCATTATATTGCAGCCTATCAATCCACAGATGTGGTGCCTGCATTTGTTTTCTTACATTTGGCTTTGTTTTCACCTGGTGATCTGGCCAGAAACACACCTACTGTATTTTAGTGAGACACCACTCTGGAGGAATTAGCATAGTGGAGGCACAGCAGAAAGCAACATTGTCAGTCTGGGGGGAGGGTAGTGTTAAATGTATTAGCAGATTTAGAACCAGTAACAAATTGAAGCCAAACTCCAGCTAATACTTTATAATCAGGTTCAGCAAACAGTTTTTTCCCTTTGGCATAAAGGTTTTATATGAATAAATAATTATTTTATACATTCCTGCTAGTATTAAATGGTATGTCTCATTCATGTAAACTGATACATTCTACTGGAGATTTTGTGCTGTGAAAAATAAGAGACTTGATGGCTGGATTACCGAATAAAAATAGAAGAAAGAAAGTCTAAAAAAGAAAACTAAAGCAGCCACCACATCTAAGCATTGGTAAGCTGCAATATAATAAATGTTTGCTTTTGGGTTTAATATTGCTTTAATATCATTATATTATTTAAATGAAATAATGCCATAAATTGTTGGTCTATGGAGTATCCTATTGCCTTGATGTGTATTTCCACTTAAGCAGTCAAATTGTGATAACACCTACTTTATATTTGTTACATGTCCCCATTCACATAACATAACTTAAAAAAATAAAAATTGCAGCTTACTTTTTTTAGATGCTCTTTTCTGGATCCTCCAACAAAGAAAAAAATCAAGGTAGTTCTCTTTGTTTATGTGGGGATTGGGCAGCTGTGTTTGCCTTAATTAACCTTTTTTGTACTGTGCAGGCAGATCTTCACTATCAATTGTAGTTTTATACACTTGTAAGGCATAGGTGGGTGGTTCTTCTTTCATGTTCCCCTCCTAGTTGGGTGCCAAGTGTGGGTCACATAAAAGGCCTACCTCTGGGGTGGGTTTTTCTGGGCTATGCTGGGCACCTACGATGAGTCACTCACCTTGCACATAGGGTACCTTTATTTGTACTGTGTCCATCAGTGCCCTAGGCCAGGGTGAAGTCTGCTTCCAGGGATAACCCAACATTAAGGCAGACCTTCAACTCTTAGATAGCTGAACACTTGAACAGATTGACCTTTAAGTAACTCTCTGTAGCCCTGTGTCAGTGTACACCCTACTGTCACTTGCTGTATTTAGGAGGGACACGTTGAGTCGATGCCCATTCCACCTGAGTATCTCCGCTATCTCACTTCCAGTAATGGAATGGAGACCAGAAGTGCACCTAGCGCAGACTCCATTCACGCATTCACTTAACTCTTCCTCTTCTGTATCTGTGCACAGGATGGGGACCTCTGCGTGCTTAACTGCTCCTGTTGATATGGGAAAAAGACCACCAGGGGAGGTAATGCCAACAACAACTCCCTTTCTGCAATAGAATGTCTCACCTTTCACATATACATGCTTCTTGATAGGCTGCTTGCTAGACCTCTGGTAACTACATGCTGTCCTCATAACCCAATGTGCCTACTGACCCTGACTGGATTTGCATACACCCCTTTAAAATTACTTCAGATCAGGCATAGGCAAAGTTTAAAAGGCTTTACTGAACATTTTGGCAAAACAGTTCTAGGAAAGTACAACAATTTCTTCCCTATCTACCCTAGTCCCTAACACAGGCTTTTGGCTGCCCCAGTATACCCACATAGGTGAATTCCATGAAAAGGAAGGTCCATAGTGGCAGAATCCAGATGCTGGTGTCTTCTGGGTGGTCTGCAGGACCCAGCAATCCCCCTACATTGAGGAAAGTTCCTCGTGAGTAGCATCTTGCTGGAATCAGGACTGAATGATACCAACCACAGACATACAAACAGACAGACAGACCATAATCTCCCCCTGATCCTGGACCCATGTTCCTTTTATGGTCACACAGGACTAGTGGGCCGAGCCCAGAAAGTCCATGAAGAACACCATAGGAACGGAAGCAGTGAATGTCAACCCCATCCTTCCCGACTGAAGAAGCAACTAAGCTACTACTTAGTAGACAACCTGCCTACACACTTCCTCTCCTAACAAAGGGTTAAAGGTGTAGCAGTTGTGCTTCTTGCACTGCATGTTTTGCGCTACCCTGACACACCTGACACACCTTGCTCTCCCAGCACTTACTGACACACCTTGAGATATTTCAAATAATGTTTTAGGCTAAGCATAGTCTAAAAGTAGAGAGGATTAGCAAGTCAATACAATAACAATCAATAAGACAAGAACGTTACTCTGAAAGATATGGTTAGAAACCTGCAGTATTCTAACAGCCATTAACAGAACAGAATTGCATTTACCTAGAAACAGTATATAAAAACAGTCCTAACCAGGGGCGGACTGACCATTTGAAAACTCGGGCACTGCCCGAGGGCCCGGGGTCAATAGGGGACCCCATGAGATGCCCCTGGTACCTTTTTCATAGGCTTTTTTGAGTTTGGGCAAGGACACAGGGGCCCCATGATCCCCTATTGCCCGGGGGCTCCATGAGTTGTCAGTCCGCCCCTGGTCCTAACTTGCTATAACATTTCCAGTTTTATCCCACTGGCCAGTGAATGATGAAAAAAAAAACACTGAGTTAAAAAATTTGAGGCCCTTGCAGAAAGAACAACAGTTTTGTATGCAGACAACAGATTAACCTGTATGATGTTAGTCTCCTACCAGACCCAAGGTACCCTCTTCTGGGTCTCCGGGGCATGCTCTGATTCAGTTAAAGTCCAGTTGGAGTCAGACAGGGAGAGAAGTTGCTGTGATATCTCTCTTTTAAATCCTGCTAAGATTATCCCTCTTCTCCTTCCTTACAAGTGGTGGAATTGCTCTCTAGTACTAGTCTGATCACACCAGGCATCCAAATCACATGTCATACTGCGCGATGATCTGTCTCTCCTGATTGTGGTCAGCTATGGCAAAGTACTATTCAGCCAGCAGTCCAGTCTTTTTCCACAGCTTTCCAGCTTTAAGACTGTCCTCTCTCCTTTCCTCTTAGCAGCCTCCAGCCCACACATCTCCTTCTTCGGTTGCATCAGCCAATCACCATTCCTTCAGACCAAGATGGTTGCCCCCTGCACTAGAGACAGTCTATAGATGAGCATTGCAAAGTGGCCTCTTTAACCTCTTGGCGCCGGCGCCTCCTGGCCCTTTAAGAGTTTTAGCAGCCGGGAGGCGGGGTTTTAGGGTCATGTGACCGCCTTGAGTCGCCATCACGGCGATCACATGATCAGAAAAGGTCCCGATCGAAAGAGGATATCGGGACCTTTTCGGGAGTCCAAACAAACGTGCTGGGAGTGCGCAGGGCGCGTGCTCCCAGCACATATGTATTTTCTAATTGCACGCAAATATGCGACCGCTCAATGTCAAGGCCCAGACCCCGAGAGGCCGCATATTTGTGCGCGATCAGCGTCAAGGGGTTAAAGATGGCTGCTGCACTTCTGCATTTATAAATATACAATTTAACCCCATCCACACTGCAGAAGGATAATAGAGAAGCAACAAAGGAAGAAGTTCCGCAGCAGTTATCAGCTATAGTTCTGGTTACATATGTTAATGAGGACAGACCTTTTTACTATAAAAGTACAATTGTAATACTAATGTGATACCTATGTAATCATGTTTATAAAAAAACTTCAAATGCGCCGAATAAACAGAACAGTTATTTGGAAAGATGCTAAGTTTATCTTTTTGTGTCTGTTCCCTACTGGAGTAGTCATTATTAATTTGAAGCCACTAATCAATATGAGGATAGGAGTTGCCTATCTATAAAATTTCAGTATAAATGTCCAGAACAACCTTACATGTACTAGCTATAGTGTAAAAATAGGAATTCTGTTTGCAATACCAAGCCAATGAATCGTCTAAGAAATACAGGAAATCATCATAAGATTTGATTTGTCTCTTAACATAAAAATAATATTGTTTTGGATGAAGCTGACTAATAATGGGGGTAAAGCAGCCCATAGATTATGCAATTTTTATTCCTTCCACTGTGGGTGGAGGGAAAGAACATTGCTCAATTTCCTCATCAACACAGTCAGTGTTGGTGGGGGAATCCCTCTCAGAGTGCTATTAGAATCTGCCGGCGAGGAGCCTTCCCTGTCAGCAGAACACAATGATCATTGCTGGCGGCTATAGCTGCCGGCAGTGATCACATGAAAAAAATTCTGCCAAGATGGTTGTACTGAAGTTGATCAATAAATTGACTTCAGTACAACCAGTTTGCCCATACATGGATCATATCTTGTCTGGCTCCTGCTGACACAGTGGAGATTCAAGCCAACTATGGCGGGCATTACTATTATGACTATTGTAAAACTAATAATGAAATGGTAAAGAAACACTGTGGTGGAACTGTTAAATTCACTGTACATCCCAAAGAACAGCAGTGTTGTTTGTAAATGTGAGTATTTCTCTTACAGGTATAAAAGTCTACGTGTTAAGCATTTCTTTCACATAATGGATTGTTCATTTGGCAGCTCTAAATGCTTATGGCGCCTTGCACAGGTAGTGGATTTATCTTGTACAGTAAAATCCCATGACTGATTAACCAGTCTTTATATAGGGCATTTGATAGGAAGCTATTCTTGTGCAAGTGTTTTATTAGTGAGTGCTGACAGCAAAGTCATCACATTGCAATCTGCAGGTAAATAGGACAATAGGCATTATGTGTCAGCCTTTTGTAAGACTGGTGTCTCTGGTGTACCAATTATCATGGAATGGTGGAGCCTCCCTCTGAATACTCCCGGACTCACCACAATTACCCTGCTGTTTTTAGGAGGCTTGCTTATCCCCCATACAATAATGTAGCTTCCTAAAAAATTATGTGTACAGCACAGCCCATAATTGTCCAATCATTGAGGAACCACAGGAATTCCTCAACTGGAGACAGCATTAATACCTTGTTGCCAATGTCTGTGCCTTGATATCCACCCTCCAAATGCTCAAGCACAGGTTTTGCATTGCACCGTTTACACTGATGAGTGTCCGCTATTCCTTTTTATCGGCTTATTTGTTATAATTATCCCTAGTGACGGTAATCTTTCTTTTCCAAACTCTTCCTACTCAGGTCATTAGAAATGAAACTTCTACCAAAAATGATATCACGACTTTACAGACTCTGATTAACCTGTGTATCCTGGGGGATTTGATGGCGTGTTGGTTTCTCTGTAGGAAAATGTATTTTTCAGATTAATCACATCAAGAAAGGAAGATTGAATCTGTGGTATTAGTTACTTATAAATGCTTCTAAATTACTTTTGTGATTGGAATATTTCCTTTAATTGAAAGATTTAACTAGTTTTCGGATTAGCTCCAGAGTTGGTCTGATAACCCAAACAAGCAGGCACATACATGTGCACAGACTTAGAGGTAAGCACATGATGGTCTTCCTAAATTATACTGTACGTTTATGAAATCTGCTGAGTGGACAGTTACATTTCAGTGTGTTCGGACGCCTGCCTTTACAAGCACATGAACTTTAATGGCATCCCAGTCTTAGTCCTTAGGGTTCAATATTGAGTTGGCTCACCCTATGCAGCTATAACAGCTTCAACTCTTCTGGGAAGGCTGTCCACAAGGTTTAGGAGTGTGTCTATGGGAATGTTTGACCATTCTTCCAGAAGCGCATTTGTGAGGTCAGGCACTGATGTCAAACAAGATGGCCTGGCTTGCAGTCTCCACTCTAATTCATCCCAAAAGGTGTTCTATCGGGTTTAGGTCAGGGTTCTGTGCAGGCCAGTCAAGTTCCTCCACCCCAAACTCACTCATCCATGTCTTTATGGGCCTTGCTTTGTGCACGGTTGCACGGCAAAGTTGGGAACATGAAATTGTCCAAAATGTCTTGGTATGCTGATGCCTTAAGAGTTCCCTTCACTGGAACTAAGGGGCCAAGCCCAACCTCTGAAAAACAATCCCACACCATATTCCCCCCCTCCACCAAACTTTACACTTGGCACAATGCAGTCAGGCAAGTACCGTTCTCCTGGCAACTGCCAAACCCAGACGCATCTATTGAATTGCCAGACAGAGAAGCATGACACTTCTCCACTGCTCTAGAGTCTAGTGGCAGCATGCTTTACACCACTGCATCCGACACTTTGCATTGCACTTGGTGATGTAAGGCTTGGATCCACCTGCTCAGTCATGGAAACCCATTCCATGAAGCTCTCTACGCACTGTTGTTGTTGCTAATCTGAGGGTCAGGCCACACAAAATTTGGAGGTCTTTAGCTATTGATTCTGAAGACAGTTAGCGACTTCTGCTCACTGTGCGCTTCAGCATGCACTGACCCCGCTCTGTTACTTAAGTGGCCTACCATTTTGTAGCTGAGTTGCTGTTGTTACCAGTTGCTCCCATTTTGTTATAATACCACTAACAGTTGATTCTGGAATATTTAGTTGGATGGAAGTTTCACAGGTGGACTTATTGTACAGGTAGCAACCTATCACGGTACCATGCTTGAATTCACTGAGGTCCTGAGAGCGACCCATTCTTTCACAAATGTTTCTAGAAGCAGTCTGCATGCCTAGGTGCTTGATTTTATACACCTGTGGCCATGGAGGTGATTGGAACACCTGAAACCAATGATTTGGATATATATCAATAAAGAACCATTTTACTTATTCCCACCCAAGAATGTCTTTACACAGAGAACACATTAAAGTAGTTGTACACCTGATACATGAAAAATGAATAAAATATATCCCTCTATAGTGTGTACTTGTTTCAATCCAAAGTACTACATTTCATTTCTCTCGGCTGTCTCATTCCATTATCTGCATGAATCACTTCTAACAGCTTTTTCTGACACCAAGAGAAAAAAAGGTGACAGGGGATGGAGCTCCGGCACACAGCCTATAATTGTCAGCCTCAGCTCTGTTCTTGTGTGCTGTGTGAAGGTGGGTGTGCCCCTTCTTTCTGATCAGCAATCTGAGCTCCCCTCACTGAGCTCTGCAGAATCTGAGCTCCCCTCACTGAGCTCTGCAGAATCTAACTTCAGCTAAGTGCCCGCTGTTTTCTGATTGCTCAGACAAGCTGTATAAATTCGGCACTGTAGAATGGTTGTAGAGAATAGAATACTGCAGATAAACAGGTGCAACTTATATAGGAGGATTTGTTTCATCTCTGTGTATCACTTGGGGCCCGTAACTTTACTGGGTATATGTAAGGATTTACAACCAAATTGATAGAAACTTGTAGTAAGGTAAATGTGGGGGTAGCATTCTTGGTTTCTTTTTCATAATATCTGCAATACTAGTTGCCTGGCTGTCTCTGGTGTCAACATTGTCTGCGTCACTGACCTAGTAAAAGCATACAGACCAGGAAAGTTATAACTGTTGATCTGCATACGTATTTCAAGTAGCATGACAGCCAGGAAGCTAGTATTTTTAGAAAGCGTGGTTAGTAATGACAGCCTCAACATTCTTTTTATGTTTCCTTTAAAGACCTTATTTTTCTCTGCTGCAGTTTCACTTTCACTGCAGGTCTTCTCCTCATCCCACAGTCTGTGACTAGACAATGAAAGGAGAAGCAGCATACTGAGGAGCTTACCTATAAATGTACTCTGCTCTCTCCTCCTATCAGCATACTCCTGCAGCCAGTACCGGTTCAGGATCAATCAGAACCAAGGGCAAGGATGTAGAACTGTACCCCCTCCACAGCATACCAGATAAATGAAATGGGAAGGAACTACGAAAATCGGCCAGTGCCATTGCCCCACTAACAGAGTGAAAATCAGCCAATTATTCTTAGGTCTGATTTTCGAACTAAAAATCGTTCGGAAATGGACCCATTAATGGCCGGCCTTAGACAATAAATAGTTTTTAATGTTAAAACATTTAACCCTTTTGCTGCCAGAGCTGTTTTTCCATTTATTTGCTCGCATGTTTAAAAAACTGAAGAGTTGTTAAAATCTTCAAACATTATGGGGTTGGTGTGCTAAAGCTGGAGAGTGCAAAATCTGGTGCAGCTGTGTATGGTAGCCAATCAGCTTCTAACTTCAGCTTGTTCAATTAGGCTTTGACAAAAAAACCTGGAAGTTGATTGGTTTCTATGCAGAATTGCACCAGATTTTGCACTCTCCCGTTTAAGTAAATCAACCCCCTATATATTTTCTGAAAGTAGAGACCCCGGAGAATAAAGTGATCGTAGTTCCAAAATGTTATATTACATTATATTAACACAGCATAAATGTGTGAGTTAGCGAGCGCACCATATAAAGCTGCTAATGCACAAAAAGGAACCACAAAGCCTTTCTAGGAATATAACATAAAAATGGGGTGTGCAGCCCTATACAGATAAAACACACTGTCATAAATATGACAAAATATGACAAAAAGTAGAAAAGGTTCTTTAAACTGAATGATAAACAGTCCGAGGTAATATGATATCAGTCCAAATAGGTATATTCCAGTGATGGAGTATATATGACTTCAATCCAAATGGGTATATTCCAGCATCCTAACATGAAGGTGTAGAAAAATTGCCCACTCACCGGAAGTGCAATTTAATGTGCACATAGAAATTCCATGTAGCCGGAGGTCCCGTGAAGGTACAGCCTGATGATAAAGGTATCCTCTGGTGGTTAATGGGGTGACGGCTGCCAGAGATGATGGTCTGGACCTATATCCCAAATCCTCCAGCCTGGGTGGACTCCTAAAATGCTGGGCTGAGATGTGGAGGCTCAGTGCCAGGTAATAGAGATAAAACCGCTCATGGTGTAGTATTGTAAAATGTATTTAATTGGGTATAAATCATTATGGTAAACAGTAAACATACAGGGTGATAGTAACCTATACAAATATGCATGGCATCACCCCTACAGGAGACGTGTTATTAAACGAAGCGCGTCTAGGAGGAGCCTCTGCATGCCTTGACGTCACACCACCGGATCAGGAGGTCCGGTGGCCATCATTTTTATCCACTGGTCAGTGCATTCAAGAGCTCATTCACACTATATTTGTATAGGTTACTATCACCCTGTACGTTTACTGTTTACCATAATGATTTATACCCAATTAAATACATTTTACAATACTACACCATGAGCGTTTTCATCTCTATTACCTGGCACTGAGCCTCCTATATTAACACAGCAGTTTACCTTTCAGTAAAAATACATTTAATTTAATTTTAAGACACACAGATGGAGTATGTTAAACATTTTTGGGTAAAATATGAAAGATGAGGTTGCACTGAATAAATAGATATCTAACATATCATGCCTCAAAATTATGTTTTCCCGTGAAATGACAGCGAACTTTGGTACTCAGAATTTTTCATGGGTGACACTTTAACCACTTCCCATCCAGCGACGTACTGTACAAGTGATTGGCCGAACAGGGTTCGCTGTCGAACATTCAAACCTAATGAAAGTCTGACCACAAACTTTGAACTTAATGCAATGTTTATGGGACTCGAACTTGTAAAATCAAAAGTGCCCATTTTGAAGGCTTGTATGCAAGTTATTGGCCATAAAAGGGGTATGGGGATTTGGGCACTGCCCTGAGGGACATGAATCAGTGAAAACATTTTTTCAAAAAGTACCATTTTTAAAGGGGCAGTCATTTTTCATTGCTTAAAGTAAGCAAAAAAAAAAGAAAGAAAAATGCATTTAAATATCATGCCTGGGGGGGTCTCCCTAAACTACCTGCAAAGTTGCACATCTGTACAATGTATAGAACCTGCTGCAGCAGGACTGACTTTTTTTTAACCCCTTGGCGCCGGCGCCTCCGAGCCCTTTAAGGGTTTCATAAGTCGGGAGGCGGGGCGGGGTTTTAGGGTCATGTGACTGCCATGATTCGCCGTCATGGCAGTCACATGATCGGGAAAGGTCCCAATCCAAAGAGGAGATCGGGACATTTCCGTGAATACCGGACATGTGTGCAGGGCGCGTGCTCTCAACACATACAGTCAGGTCCATAAATATTGGGACATCGACACAATTCTAAAATTTTTGGCTCTATACACCGCCACAATGGATTTGAAATGAAATTAACAAGATGTGCTTTAACTGCAGACTGTCAGCTTTAATTTGAGGGTATTTACATCCAAGTCAGGTGAACGGTGTTAGAATTACAACAATTTGCATATGTGCCTCCCACTTGTTAATGGACCAAAAGTAATGGGACAGAATAATAATCATAAATCAAACTTTCACTTTTTAATACTTGGTTGCAAATCCTTTGCAGTCAATTACAGCCTGAATTCTGGAACACATAGACATCACCAGACGCTGGGTTTCATCCCTGGTGATGCTCTGCCAGGCCTCTACTGCAACTGTCTTCAGTTCCTGCTTGTTCTTGGGGCATTTTCCCTTCAGTTTTGTCTTCAGCAAGTGAAATGCATGCTCAATCGGATTCAGGTCAGGTGATTGACTTGGCCATTGCATAACATTCCACTTCTTTCCCTTAAAAAACTCTTTGGTTGCTTTTGCAGTGTGCTTTGGGTCATTGTCCATCTGCACTGTGAAGCAGCATCCAATGAGTTCTGAAGAATTTGGCTGATAATGAGCAGATAATATTGCCCGAAACACTTCCGAATTCATCCTGCTGCTTTTGTCAGCAGTCACATCATCAATAAATACAAGAGAAGCAGTTCCATTGGCAGCCATACATGCCCACGCCATGACACTACCACCACCATGCTTCACTGATGAGGTGGTATGCTTAGGATCATGAGCAGTTCCTTTCCTTCTCCATACTCTTCTCTTCCCATCACTCTGGTACAAGTTGATCTTGGTCTCATCTGTCCATAAGATGTTGTTCCAGAACTGTGAAGGCTTTTTTAGATGTCGTTTGGCAAACTCTAATCTGGCCTTCCTGTTTTTGAGGCTCACCAATGGCTTACATCTTGTGGTGAACCCTCTGTATTCACTCTGGTGAAGTCTTCTCTTGATTGTTGACTTTGACACACATACACCTACCTCCTGGAGAGTGTTCTTGATCTGACCAACTGTTGTGAAGGGTGTTTTCTTCACCAGGGAAAGAATTCTTCAGTCATCCACCACAGTTGTTTTCCGTGGTCTTCCGGGTCCTTTTGGTGTTGCTGAGCTCACCGGTGCGTTCCTTCTTTTTAATGTTCCAAACAGTTGTTTTGGCCACGCCTAATGTTTTTGCTACCTCTCTGATGGGTTTGTTTTGTTTTTTCAGCCCAATGATGGCTTGCTTCACTGATAGTGACAGCTCTTTGGATCTTATCATGAGAGTTGACAGCAACAGACTCCAAATGCAAATAGCACACTTGAAATGAACTCTGGACCTTTTATATCCTCATTGTAATTGGGATAATGAGGGAATAACGCACACCTGCCCATAGAACAGCTGAGAAGCCAATTGTCCCATTACTTTCGGTCCCTTAACAAGTGGGAGGCACATATGCAAACTGTTGTAATTCCTACACCGTTCACCTGATTTGGATGTAAATACCCTCAAATTAAAGCTGACAGTCTGCAATTAAAGCACATCTTGTTTGTTTAATTTCAAATCCATTGTGGTGGTGTATAGAGCCAAAAATGTTAGAATTGTGTTGATGTCCCAATATTTATGGACCCGACTGTATGTTTTTCTTAATTGCACACAAATGTGCGGCCGCTCGGCGTCTAGGCCCAGACACCAGGGGAGGCAGCACATTTGTGTGTGGCCGGCTTGAAGAGGTTAAATTACATTTTTATATATATATAAAAAAAAAATAACAGCGTGTGGTTTGACCCCCCCCCCACAGCATTTTACCCCAGTGACACAGCATTACCAGAGGAACAGGAGCCCTGTACACAGGCTGAGCACCTGATCCATCCTTAAGGGGACCTCTGGATCCTGCAGATCTCTTTTACATTCCCTACGTCTTGATGACTACACCATAGAGGAAAAGTTCACCAGATCAACCTGCCCATCTACAGATACCTTGATGGTTTATATTATATGCTCATTATCCATGCGCTTCCAGTGAGTGCGCACTTTAACTATTGGTTGGTGTCACAAGTCTATCTGATTTCATTATCCTGGGATTTTATTTACATTTTTATATTTGAACTTTATCAGCGGACATTCATAATAGTATATTGTTCTGTGCTGGAAATCGTTTATCATTTTCATACCTTTTAGCGCTACACCCCTATTATACTGTTTACATTGAAGGTTTTATATTGGTACCTTTTGGTGTTTTAGCAGCTGTTTCATAGGAGAGCTCACTATCTTTATTTCATACATATTGTGAAAGGGTAGTTCTGTTTAATTTCCTACGGACACAGACACTACCCATTGGCTGCTAAAAGCATCCATTAAAGGGTCCACAAGTGTTATAATGGAGGTGTAATGATTACATGATGAGAGGGGCAGCAACAAGACCGGTTGGCTGCTCAGAGAACAGCATGTGATCACTGGTCTCGGTTTGCAGAAGAGGTGCAACAGATGGTCACTAGAGACGAGCTCAGGTGTATTTGGATGCTCTTCCGAACCCATGCAGCTGAGCTCTCCAGGAAGCTGTAATGAAACAATCATTTGTGACTGGGGCATCCCCTGCTCAGCAGCCCCACATATACAAATGGCATGCATACAGCTGTGGGGCAGGGAATGCCTTAAAGTGGTTCTAAAGCTAAAATGCTTTTTTCCTTAATGCATGGGACTGACAGGCAGCAGGGGAGCCACTGGCATTGGTTGTGAGGAGGTGGTGGCGCCAATACCCACTGTGTCTATAGATGCACACAGCCTGGCTCAGGTGTGAGCCCACAGGTGTGCCCCCATAGGAAGAGGCTTCCTTTGGCTGCACACTGAGAAGAGGAGGAGCCTAGAGCGCCGATGGGGGACCCGAGAAGAGGAGGTTCGCGGCCATGTTTGTTAGTTTAGGGGAAAAAAAGCCTTTGAAACCACTTCAACCACTTTAACCTCAGATGACTAGCCACATGGGTTCGGAACAGCATCCAAACAAGCCCAAGTCCATCTCTGGTCACATGGCAGCTGATTCAAGTAACTAGATAAAGGGGTCTAGTTCTACATTTGGCTTTAAAGTGGTTGTAAAGGCTTAGAGTGATATTAAAGGCTTACAGTTTTTAAAATAACAAACACATCATACTTACCCACTCTATGCAATGGTTTTACACAGAGCAGCCCAGATCCTTCTCTTCTGGGGTCCCCTGCCGGCGCTCCTTGTCCCTCCCTCCTGTCAGGTGCCCCTACAGCAAGCAGATTGCTATGGGGGCACCTGCTGTTCCGTGTGTCCATTCACACATTGAGCTGCTCCTTGACCCCGCCCCCCCTCTTCTCATTGGCTCACTGGCTGTGATTGACAGGTCCCCACTGCTGTGTCAGCCAATAAGGAGAGGGAGTCCTGGGATTGCTGAGACTTCAGTGCACATAGCTGGATAGAGAGGGGGCTTAGGTGAGTATTAGGGGAGCTGGGGGAGCTGCTGCACAGAAAAGGTTTTTTACCTTCATGCATAGAATGCATGAAGGTAAAAAATCTTGAGCTTTTACAACAACTTTAAGGTGTGTGCAGCAAGCCCCCCTAAAACTCACCTGAGTCCGATCTCGGTCCAGCAATGTGCACAAGAGACTCAGCTTTCCTGTGTCTGCCCCCCCCCCCCCCCCCCCGACTCCTGCTGCTGACAATCAAAGCCTGTGAGGAGGGATCAAGGGGCAGAGCAGAGACTCTGCTGTGTCTTATGGACAATGACTTGCTATGGGGGCACTGCTCAGGGGGGAGGAGCCAGAAGCGCTGGTGGGGGACCTGAGAAGTGGAGGATTGGGGCTGCTCTATGAACAACCACTGCACAGAGCGGGTAAGTATAACATGTTTGCTATTTAAAAAAGAATTAACTTTTAGTATCGCATTAAGTAAATTTAGCTAAATTCAAGTTTCTGAGGTGGACAGCACATGAGGATTTGGCTCCTATATATTTAACAAATGAAGGCAGGGAATGGCTGACTTTCTTGCATTCTGACCCTTAACCAGCACCTGTGTATCTATTGTTTATCATTAATGGTGAATTAATCATCTTTAAAAATTTTTGGTTTTAATCAAAGTTGGGAATTTAAAATATTATAACTCGCCAACTATAATAAATTCTCTATTAGCAATATACAAACTAAAGCAAGTAAGATAGTAGCCTGGCTCAGGATGATTTTCTCAGTATCCACAAACATTTGGAATGTTACAACAGTTACTAGTGACCTTTGATAGATTTCCTTGTATGCCGACACATCTTCCCCCCACCTCCTAACTTACATGTGGTTTGAGATAAACAGTTGTGATCTTGCTGGATTTATCACCAGCAGACAGTGAGAGGTCAAAACACAATAATATGTTTGGTTATCTCAACTTTACGAGAGTCTGAAAAATTTGCAGTGTCCAAAAAATATTATACCATAATCTTGCCATTAAGGTATGGGATTTTAAAAACTAAACTAGGTCATTGTTGTGGGAAGGTGTGCTTGGTGGGTGAAAAGACCACTAAAGCCGGCAATAGACTGTTCAAATCTTGGCTGGTTCAGCAGGGACTGGCTGAGATTTAAACAATCTATGGGCAGGCTGATTGTTCCCAATTCAATTGTTGTTCAACTTGGGTACAGCCAACCTGTCAGATTTTTCATGTGATTATTGCAAGCGGCTACAGCCGATAGCAATAATCAGTGTGTTCTCCTGGCAGGAACGGCTCCCTCCTCGCACACCCACCAAGAGAACACAATATCTCCGCAGGAGGGATTCCCCCATCAACACTATCTGTGTTGATGGGAGAATTGAGTTATTTTCTTTCCTGCAACCCGGGGTTGCAGGAAATAAAATCCCATCATCCATGCCTGGCCACAGTTGTAATATTAGGTACATAGTTAAGCTGGCCATAGATGATGCTCGGCAAGTGTTGATGGGGGAATCCCTTCCTTAGAGCTATTGTGTTCTCCGAGCAGGAGGGAGTGGTCCCTGCCAGGAGAACACAGTGATTATTGCTAGCAAATATATCCGCTGGCAATAATCACATGAAAAATCAGAGAGGCTGGTTGTACCCAAGTCATACAAGGATTGAATTGGGTACAATCAGCCTGTATATAGATGGTTTGAATCTCGGCCAGTCCCTGCTGAACCAGTTGAGATTCGTCTATGGCCAGCTTTCGATTTAAAAAAAGACAGCTGTCCTGTACCAAATTGATGATAATGCTGATGTTGCTACAATGCTGTTGTGGTGCCACACCCTAAATCATCTATATTATTGCACAATCCAAGGTGCTGCCTGACAGTGTTTTGATGCTGTTGCATTCTGAAAAAAAAAGTTTTATTTATCACTGACTTTCCTGTTTGGTTCCTGATGCTACTTTTGCATATCCTACATACTGTGATACAGTACCAGAAAAATACAAAAAAAAATTCCCTGTTATTGTCTTGTTATTCTTTCTAATAATAAGCATCCCTCTCTCATACAAAAATGCTAAATATTGATGAGTAGATTGGTTGGCATCAATTGGAATTTGCAGGGATTCAGATCAATTTTCAGTTAGAGCTGGGTCCTTAATATTTCATGAAAGGCCAATAAATATGGGTGGCCATGCACTGTAGTCAGAATTGTGAGCGTGATCCCTTGGGAATCCTGTTTATATTTACCTGCAAAGAGCATGAAAGAATAACCCCCAGAACAAATTTTGGCATGTTTGTTGTTCACTAGTATGGATACCTACAACTGACAAAAAAGGAAAATTAAATTAGCCAAATGCTGAAATTAAACAGTTTATCTTATAATAATTGCATGTGGACACATTTACAGCTCTGTGTAAAGGTTGAACTAACTCAAGCGCAACAAAAGGCCACATCGAAAAATATCTCCTAGATTGTAAGCTCTAACGAGCAGGGCCCTCTGTTTCTTCTTGTACCAAATTGTATTGTGACTGTAATGTCTACCTTCATTTTGTAAAGTGCTGAGCAAACTGTTGGCACTATATAAATCCTGTATAATAATAAAAATAATATGTACTGATCAGGGGCGGACTGACCATTTGGAAACTTGGGCACTGCACGAGGGCCCAGGGTCAGTAGGGGGCCCCATGAGATGCCCCTGATACCTTTTTCATAGGCTTTTTTGAGTTTGGGCAAGGGCAAAGGGGCCCCATGATCCCTTATTGCCCGGGGGCCCCATGAGTTGTCAGTCCGCCCCTGGTACTGATAACTGACCTTGACGCTGAATCAAAGAGAAGAATTTTGGTGGTTCAATGTATGAAATGCTTTCTTCTTTCTAATTACTATATGCATAGAGTGTAAGCTCCTTGAAGGTAGGGACTGATGACTAAATAGTATGTACAGCGATGTGTAAATTTACAGAATTGTAGCAATGCCTGAGATAAATAAATAAATGCATAAAAGAAATTTAAACAGTTATTGGTGCCATAAGATTAACATCTGCAGGAGAATGAGAAACTAGAGAGAGCCTAGGCAATGTTGTAATAAAATGTCGCCCTTCCCTTGCACGACTCACTTTATAAACATCTTTTTTCTTCCCATACCTCCTTCCCATAGTCTAGCTTTTCTTCTAATGGGTATAGCAGAGAAATGAGCAGAATTACGTCTCCAGAGTTCAACAGAGACTTTGTAACTTGTTCCAGATGCCTGAGCATAAAACAGTAAAAGGTGCTGTGTAGGTAAAAAGGATTATGGGTATTCAAATGCCAGTGTCCACCTATTGACTTCAAGACCACCATGTCTTTCATTTTGTTTTTTTGTGATGAAGGATGGATATTAAATCAGAGAGATTCCGAAACAATAGAGTTTAATGATATTAGGAACAGTAAGGGGATACAAATAAAATATAAACAGTTCAAGGAGACAATTTACAGTACAGAGTTTAAAAAAAAATAGGTCTTCCAAATATTAGATTGTTTGTATTTATAAAGAAAAAAAAATTATGTTATCTGAGAACAACAGATAGTATGAATGTTGGACGTGCAACACCAGACTGCTGGGACCTCCAACAATCTTTTCCTTGGTCAGTGATATTGTACACAAAGGAGGAACATTCAATGCTCAGCTATCACATTAGTATTTAGTTTTGCAGAGTTTTCAGCATAAGGATATAAAAAAAAGAACTAATACGAGCATTTTTGGTTCTCAGAAGTGATTGCTATTACTATGGTGGTATCCTCTACATGGCTTGATTGTTGCAAGTTGAATAAACTGCAAAGCTTTCATCTAAATTACAAACCACTATAATCCTGAAATAGACCCCTCTGATTAGTAAAGATGGAGGGTGATTTGCCTCCAGAATGCATTTTCATACAGTATATAATAGCAGGATCCTTTTCCTGTTGTTTATACTGCCTTGGTTGGTCTTAGCTACTCATTGATATAAGATGGCAGCCAGACTTTGGGAATCAACTCTACTGCTGGAAATACCTTCACCCTTTCTGGGCCAATTCCATAAACATGCAGATAGCCATTACTAAAGAGCTTTTCTCAGACAGAGCTCTGCCAGGGGTGTTTGATGAGACATTCAGATTGTCATCTGATCTTGAGTACTTTAAACAGAATTAAACCCAAAAACAAACATTTATTATATTGCAGCTTACCAATTCTTAGATATGATGACTGCATTAGTTTTCTTTTTTAGAATTTCTTTCTTCTATTTTCATCTTTTGATCTAGCCAGTAAGTCTGTTGCTTTTCAAAAGAATAAGCTCTTCAGCAGAATGCATCAGTTTCAGAGATGAGACAAACCATTTAACAATAGCAGGGTTCCTACAATGATCAGCTTTAATTTATTTATGTAAAACCTTTATATCAAAAGTTAAAAAATAATGTATGCTTGAACTGCTTATAGAGTATTAGCTGGAGTTTTTCTTACATTTGTTAGTGTATTTAAATCTGCTAGTACGGCAAACGCTTACCTCCCCACCAAGATTGACAATGCTGCTGTCACTCTAATACAGAAGGTGTGGTACTGGCCAGATCACCAGGTAAAATCAGAAGAACAAAAACTCTAAGAAAAGAAAACTGATGCAGCCACCACATCTAATAATTGGTAAGCTGTAATATATTAAGTTTTTGGTTTTGGGTTTAATAATACTTTAAGTCCATTCATGGACATACAATCGCATTCTTATGTGCTAAATTTAGATATCAATACGGTATGGAATATCAACTGCTTGCATACTCATCCTTAAAGTGGAGTTCCACCCAAAAGTGGAAGCTCCGCTTATTTGCCTCCTCCCCCCCCCCTCCGCTGCCATATTTGGCACCTTTTGGGGGGGAGCAGATACCTGTTTCTGACAGATACCCACTTCCGGCTCAGTTCACAGTGGCAAAGTGAGCCAGAAGTTCGGCCCCCTCCTCCTTCCCGCAGTCTCCTGAGAACTTTCACAGGTCCCAGACGACTGGCAGACCAATTAGGAGGCACAGCATGAGTTGCGCATGCGCAGTGGGCACCATGATTGTGAAGCTGCAAGCTGTCACAGCTTGGTGCCCACAGAGGAGATGCCGGCACCATGGAGGAGAGAAGGGGAGAAGGGACAGCACGGGTGAGAACGCTGAACTCCGGGACAGGTAAGTGTCTGTTTATTAATAGTCAGCAGCTACATTTTTTGTAGCTGCTGAGTTTTAATAAACACAAAAATCACTGGAACTCCGTTTTAACTCGCCTCCCTAATGTCATATTGTAAAAAAACAGAAAAGGGAAGGACATCTATTTCTGGAGTGATAATTATATGTTTCACTCAACAAAAAAAAAAAACAGTGGTTGTTAAAGTGATATTAAAGGTAATTTTATTATAAAACAAACAACAAACATGTCATACTCACCTGCACTGTGGTGTTGCACAGAGCAGCCCCGAACCTCCTCTTCTTGTGTCCCCCACCTAGCACTCCTGGCCCCTCCCTCCTGTCTAGTGTCCCCAGAGCAAGCAGCTTGCTATGAGGGAGCCTAAGCAGGCTCGCTCCCAAGCCACTGCCCGCTTGTCCATTCACACACAAAGCAGCAACTCTGCCCCGCCCCTCTCTCCTCGTTGGCTCACTGGCTGTGATTGACAACAGCAGGGGCCAATGTCTCAGCCAATGAGAAGGTAGAGTCCCTGGAGAACTGAGGTTCTCCTGCACATTGCTGTGGCTCAAGTAAGTATTGTGGAAGGGTGGGGGGCTGCTGCACACAAATGTTTTTTTACCTTGAGCCTTTACAACCACTTTAAATATATATATATATATATATATATATATATATATATGTATACATATGGGCAGCACAGTGGCTTAATGGTTAGCACTTCTACCTGGCAGTACTAGGGTCGCTGGTTCAAATCCCAACCACAGCACCACCTGCCTGGTGTTTGCATGTTCTCCCTGTGCCTGCATGGGTTTCCTCTGGGTATTCCAGTTTCCTCCCAGACACCAAAAACATGCTGGTAGATTAATTGGATCCTGTCTAAATTGGCCCTAGTATGTGTATGTATGAATGTGAGTTAGGGTCCTTAGATTGTACACCCATTGAGGGTTAGGGACTGATATGAATGTACAATATATATGTAAAGCACTGCATAAAACTGACAGTGATATATAAGTTCCTGGAAAAAATAAATAATTATTTATATATATATACAGTGGGGATTGAATGTTTGGGCACCCCAGCTAAAAATGTGTAATAATGTGCATAAAGAAGCCAAGGAAAGATGGAAAAATCTCCAAAAGGCATCAAATTACAGATTAGACATTCTTATAATATGTCAACAAAAGTTAGATTTTATTTCCATCATTTACACTTTCAAAATAACAGAAAACAAAAAAATGGCATCTGCAAAGGTTTGGGCACCCTGCAGAGTTATTATCTTGTACTGCCCCCTTTGGCAAGTATCACAGCTTGTAAACGCTTTTTGTAGCCAGCCAAGAGTCTTTCAATTCTTGTTTGAGGTATCTTTGCCCATTCTTCCTTACAAACGTCTTCCAGTTCTTTGAGATCTCTGGGCTGTCTGTCACGCACTGCTTTTTTAAGATCTATCCATAGATTTTCAATTATGTTGAGGTCAGGAGATTGTGAAAGCCATGGCAAAACCTTCAGTTTACGCCTCTTGATGTAATCCCCCGTGGATTTCGAGGTGTGTTTAGGATCATTATCCATTTGTAGAGGCCATCCTCTCTTTAATTTCAGCTTTTTCACAGATGGCGTCAAGTTAGCATCCAAAATTTGCTGAAATTTTATTGAATCCATTTTTCCTTCTACTCGTGAGATGTTCCCTGTGCCACTGGCTGCAACACAACCCCAAAGCATGATTGATCCAACCCCATGCTTAACAGTTGGACAGAGGTTCTTTTCATTAAATTCTGTGCCCCTTCTTCTCCAAACGTACCTTTGCTCATTCCGGCCAAAAAGTTCAATTTTAACCTCATTGGTCCACAGAACTTGTTTCCAAAATGCATCAGGCTTGTCTATATGTTCATTTGCAAAGTTCAAACGATGATTTTTGTGGTGAGGACGTAGAAGAGGTTTTCTTCTGATGACTCTTCCATAAAGACCATATTTGTACAAGTATCTCTTTATAGTGGAATAGTGTACCACAACTCCAGTGTCTGCCAGATCTTTCTGGAGGGATCGTGCAGTCAAACGTGGGTTTTGAATTGTTTTTCTCACAATCCTGCGAGCTGTTCTGTCTGATATTTTTCTTGGTCTTCCAGATGTTGCTTTAACTTCCACTGTTCCTGATGACTGCCATTTCTTAATTACATTCTGAACAGAGGATATTGACATCTGAAAACGCTTTGCTATCTTCTTATAGCCTTCTCCAGCCTTGTGAGCGTCAACTATTTTCAGTTTCAGTTTTCTAGAGAACTGCTTAGAAGAACCCATGGTGCTGATTGTTGGGGCAAGGTCAGATGAGTCTGGGCATTTAAAACCTTTGAGACTGACATAACCTGGTCTTCTCAGACGATTATTGAGAACAATCCATGACACTGGCAGGTCTCAGCTTTGCAAAGGGGGCAGTGCATGCTATAAATTCTGCAGGGTGCCCAAACTTTTGCAGACGCCATTTTTTTGTTTTCTGTTATTTTGAAAGTGTAAATGATGGAAATAAAATCTAACTTTTGTTGACATATTATAAGACTGTCTAATCTGTAATTTGATGCCTTTTGGAGATTTTTCCATCTTTCCTTGGCTTCTTTATGCAGATTAATACAAATTTTTAGCTGGGGTGCCCAAACTTTCGATCCCCACTGTATATATATATATATATATATATATATATATATATATATACACACACACACACATACACATACAGTATATGTATTTGGGTACTGTGCTGGTTGCATCCATTTCCATTTTTTCATGCTTTTCCCGTTAATTTTCAATTCCTAAACCTGCAAAGGATACACATCTTGTCTTTGAGTAGGTATGCTCACTCTATCTTACTGTATCTTTTGAGGGAGGCATGGTTATCGTCCAGGCTGAACTTCAAACATTTCTTCCTTTGCTCATCTCCATGACATAAGGGTAATAGGATTAGTAGCTAATATAAGAAAGATAGCATGATTTTGCTCCTTGTTCAAGAAATGCAATGACAAGTACACTGAATTTCTTTTAAGATCCACAGGTACTTTCTGTTCTCGATAAAAAATGTTTTTAACCTAAAAAAGGAAAAACCACAATATTTTTTTCTTGGGTGTAATTATACTTTAGTTTTTTCCTTATTGATATAACTTACTGTTATCTCACATATATATTATTATTATTATAGCCAAATTTACCACCCTAACTCCTCCCACAGTTTCTACACTACATAGACAGTAATATACCGAAACGTGCGGATTGTTCCCGATTGGTGTGCTATTACTTTGTGGAACGTTTCGCTGAACGGTTCACGAAATATCGGCGTTTGTGTGGTGAAATTGGTTCCATATGAATGAATGGCGGAATGTTCAAAAATAGAGTGTGAGCTGACAAAACCTTTTCACAGTTACTCCAGCCACTCCAACCAGTTACTCCGCCCACTCCAGTTGTAGACTACTGGTGGAGGCAAGAACACTTCCCACAATTTCCCCAGAAATTGTAGCTTTTCTAGTAGTTTATTTGTAATTGGTTTTGTCTTGGAGTATAATGTTAATCCTGAAGGGGTGTTTGCCAGATCTGATGAAAATTGTTACCCCTATTGCAATCCTGAAATATAATCTTCATGGTTAATCATTATTGTAATGATGTTCAAACAATTCAAACAAATAATAATCTAAATTTGAATGAGTTTTATAAACAGCATTCACCATTATGGTTTGTGCTAGTGATATAGCTAAATTTGGACACATCACACACATTGGACACTCTGTGATTGCTCTCATTGATAGCATCTGTCCTTAATCTTTGACAATAATATTTTTGGTACTGTTTTTGTTTCAAGATTTGCCATTTTTTTAAATATAAAACTGATTATTGTGAAAGTTTAAGTATTTGTTTTATTGGGAAAAAATGATCTAATGCATGGTCAGCTTTACACTTTAAATGTAGAGATAGTTAAATCACAAAAATTGGATGGACATAGACTGGTCTTTTGGTGTTTATAGGAGAAATAATATTATGTGGGAATTGTCATGAACAAGTGTTACATACTCACAGACATAGAGATGATCAGGGACGTTCCGGACCTTGATTATCTCTATGGTAAGCCAGCGGAATGGGAGAGCCCGGTAAGGTGGCTGGAGGTAGGGACCCCCTGCCACCACCTGTAAAAGCAATCCTGTGGCTAATTAGCCATGAGGATCACTTTTTACATAGAAGAGCATTGCCGCCTGAAAAAAAAGATGCCGGATGATGCCTGTAGCTGCAGGGATCTTCCCAATATAACCACTTCAACCTGGTGACATACGGGTACATCGCGGAGGCTGAAGTGGTTAAATGAGTGCCTGAAGATACAAACTAGACTTAGTCAGCTAAACTGTTATTTGTATGTTGCAAAGGATAGTAATGGTAGAGATTTTTCAAGACTGGATATTTCCTACATCTGCTAGAAAGTCTGGTTGTGTTCTGCCTCCAGCAGGGAAATTCATTGTTGTCCTGCATGCAGTATTAAATATGGCCACGAGATGGAGCTCAGAATAAATGTACTGTTTTATAGAAACTAGAGACTGTTTAGCTTTAAAACGATAGTAAACCGCAAACAAAAAAAAAAATCTAAAAAAAACTTCTCCCTACAAGTTAGGAGCATAATATACTAGTATGCATCACATACTAGCACATTATGAAAGACTTATAAAAAACCAAAGCCCTCCAGTGTAGAGCTGTCACGGCTCCCCGAGGCTTCCATCTTCACTCGGTCTTCCTTCTAGGTTCGCGGGCAGCAGCCATTTGACTGGCAGAGCCACGATGACATCACTCCTGCACATACACGCGGGAGTTTCGTCCATGGCACAGCTCTCTCAATGGATCACACACCGTCAGTGCGTATGTGCCGGTGACATCACCAGTGCTGCTGCAGTAAATATCAACTAAACGGTGCATGTTTAGGAAATATTTACAGTACCTGCAGGTAAGCCTTATTAAAGGCATAAAAAATAGGGTTTACTTCCACTTTATTAAAAAACTCCTTCATTCTAAGGAAAGGAAACAGGTGCATCCTGGGAGTTCAGACTATTTTAAGAACTGAGGGAGAGGAAACCACCATCATCCCTGATGTTGTGGACTGAACTTACTTTCCCTACAGGCAGCATGGCTGGTGAGCATGGACTTATTGCCATCTACAGTCTAATAATGTTGTTGTATTTGTATGTTTCATACATTGATTGTATGTATTTCTCATCTGTTTTTTTCAATGGTTTCACCCACCCTGTTTTGTTAATAAAGCTTCAAGATTACATTCAGTCTGGCTTATTGTAGAACAGGAGGGTTTAGCTGCCTGTCGAGTTACACAGACAAGGAAATGTGTATCAAGGACAAAACAATGTAGTTTATGCAATAAACAAGTTTTCTAGAAATAATATATAAACAGAAGGAAAAGTCATTTAAAAAAAGATAAAGTTTTTAGGTGAACATTAAAGCAATGGTAAAAATAGTGATGGCTTAGAACAGCTGTTCAATGCAAAGGGCCATTTATTAAATCTGCAAACAACCTTCACAATTGAAAAATTGCTGACATAACTTACAGCTGTACAATTTTTTGCACAGATATATTTGTGTTTTGTGATCGTGCTACCATTATTCGGATGACTAAGAAATAGTTTGTAAATGAAAGACCTATGTTTTGGATATCTTTAAATGACCAATAGATCCTTGTTTTACTGTTACATGGAAAAAAAAAGAAAGGGGTTTGAATGATTCTACTTTACTGCATGAAAGGATCTGAGTCAAAGGTCCACTTGTGTATTGAAACAGAAAGGCCCATAAAGTATATCTACAGCTAAAGATTTTTCTGTAGTTTTCAATGGAATGTGGAAGGATTAGAATCTATTTCAAGTTTTTATTGCTGTCTGTGTCCCTGATGGTGAGATTCACCCTATTTGTCTTGATGGACAGAAAGTAATCCAAAATTTTACAGCTCTTACTGGAAAAGAGGTGAGAGTAAGGCTAGGTTCACACTGCTGCAATGCAATTTTGGTCTGACTTTTAGTGTGATTATGTAGTGCTACTTGGATGCAACTTTGGTTTGCATATTCTATGGGGCCAAAATCATGCCAGAATCACCCAAATGTAGTGCAGAAACTTTTCCAATATCGCTCTGTGCTGAGTCGCATTGATGTGAACGGACACCATTTAATACAATGTGATTTCCTTTGTAATGCGGTTCTGTGCGACTCAAGTCGCATCTGAAATCCCACTTGTGTGAAGCAGGTATAAGTCTTCAAATAGGGACACCTTTTCTAGAGTCAATTTTCTAAGAGGGACTATGTGTTCACATTGGAGAGATTTCCACCCACTTCCTGTTGTGTCTCTAGGACGGGAAGTGAATGCAACACAGTGGGACACAGACAGCAAAATAGAAGTTTTAACCATTCTATATTTTATCCAAAACAAAAAAAAGGTTGGCTTCAGATACATTTCTTAGTATATCAAAACCAAAATACAAAAATGTAATGTTGCTCTTGATAGGAATGTTACAATGATACTGGATTACTGTGTAGTGAACTGAAATCTCAATCAATGTTACCAGTTTTCAAAGCTGTCCTTCCTTCCTTTGTAATGGAGATGAGTAGAGGAGGAGGTGTCTGTACTCATAATCAGAAGGACAGCCTAGAATGA